>NC_081840.1:24567200-24764050 GCF_963259705.1 Myotis daubentonii | reverse complement strand
AGCCTGGTATGCACTTTACCATTCATCTGTGTTGAGCCACAGTGGAGAGTCAGGGACTGTTTATTATATTTTCAGTGATGATCAGGATTTCCCAAAACTGGCATGTGACCCATTTGGTGTGTTCCCCCTCCATGTATCTGTTGTAGGACTTTGGGATGTCAAGGTGACCTCCAGAGTTCTCAGTTAATAATGATCATAAATGTCTTTGCTGAACTTTACCAATGGTTAATTCTACGTTAGGTTCTTTATTTATACCATCTCATTTTATCCTTATGAAATCCTGTTAAATAGATACCATCAGCATTTAAAGGACAGTGAAACTGGAGTTTAGAAAGGTTAGTAACTCGCCTAGCTTTCAGACTCCTATCTGTTTGCATTTCTCCAGAGGTCCTCACAGGAGTGATACCATTTCTTTAATTTATCTCACCTTCTGTTGCTGGCTTTACTGAGAAACATTAAGTGGTAGATGAGTAAACTTTTAGGAGGGGAAGAAGAGCAAGTATCTCAGACTCCTAGGGAAAATTCTTGGATAATATGTTTAATTTTCTCCCTTCCAGTGGAGTCAAGTTGATGGTTATCATTGAATGTTCTCTCTGACCAGCTGAACTTAGCTGAAATCTGGGAAACAGCCTCATGTTGGGCTCACACGTGCTAGAGAAGTTCAAGGCCTGGAGTTGCAGATGTTTCTAGTACAAATTGCTAGATAAAATGTAAATATCTATAGTTGTGATGAAAAAATATAAATCTTCACAGAGTTTGTAATAACCACAGAATTTTTTTCCTAGTAAGAACACCTTAACTTTACTTCCCAACTGAAGACAAGACAGGATATGTGAGAAATTTATATTCTTGATGTAATTCTTTCTCAACTTGCACCATGGATTCTGTGGTGAAGTCATGTTATCATTGACTTCCGGTTATGGCCCTAATATGATCATGCTGTCATGAAGTCTGCATCTGCTCTATTTTGAAATAAGTATCTTAAGAGTCTGGAAGCATATTAGAAATATGTAGGTTTTAAAAGAGAAGTTGATGAACTGAAGTTAATTAAAAATACAAAAACAGGTGTAAGATCAGTCTTGGCAATCAATTGTGTTCTAGGAAGCACTGAATTCATCAAACAGAATTAAAGTTGTTATAGGTGTAGAGAGATCCTTATCCCTGCTGTGGGCTTCTTGTGATATCCCCAGAAAAAGAATTTTCTGAGACTCATATGGGAGTATCCAATATTGTAGAAAGCTTTATTCCAGTGGACTCAAACCCCTGAGTTTCCGAGATCCCATTTGCCTTTGTCCCCCCAAAGAAGAAGTGACTTTAGCAGAGCTAGAATCAGAGTCAGTGTCCAGAGTTGTCACTCATGCTGGAGCCAGGTGCAGTCCAGCATCAGGCTAGTTTAGTTTGTGTTCCCATTTGCAGTCCATTAGTCCATTGCATGAGGGGTCCGCATGGCCACATGGCTTGGAGGGAACAAAGAAACAGGAATAAGAAAGCACCATGAGCCAAGAGAATGAACTCCTTTGGGGGATTACGTATCCCCAAATTTTCATGGGCTTGCATTGGTTCTACTCATTTTGGCCCAGAGATCATTGACCAGACTGAGTGGAACTAATGCAAGCCCGTGAAAGACACCTGTAGTCACCCCATCTTCACTGACAGACACCTCCCATAGTCACCCCAACTTCACTGTGCATGCATCTATCTCCTTTGTTGGACTCCTTACCCCAGTGATCTGCAGGGAATGAGCTGGTGGTTACCTGGGGAGTATGAAATTGCAGCTTCCTGGTGAAGTTGCCCAAATGACATGCCTATAATGTCTGGTTTCCCCCTTTGCTCCTTTCCTCAGCTATATAATAAAAACCTAATATGCAAATCGACTGAGCAGTGGAATGATTGACGGAACAACTGGTGGAATGACCGGTGGAATGACCAGTCGTTATGATGCGCACTGACAACCAGGGGGCAGACGCTCAACGCAGGAGCCTGCCCCCTGGTGGTCAGTGCACTACCACGGGGAGAGCGCTGCTCAGGCAGAAGTCAGGCTCATAGCTGGTGAACACAGTGGCAGTAGTGGGAGCCTCTCCTGCCTCCGCAGGAGCGCTAAGGAGCAGCAAGCTAAGCAGTAAGGAGCAGTGAGCAGGTGAAGCGGGCCTAAGCCGGCAGTTGGACATCCCCCAAGGGGTCCCGGACTGTGAAAAGGTATCAAAGTCACTATTAAAGTTAACCTAGTTAACTTAGATCATGGTGAAAAAGAAGAACATTTTTTACTACCTTAACTTTTCTAATAAATTGTGGGCCTTATAGGTTTATTGAATTTATTGTACCCTTCTTTAAGCTTTATGTGTAGGTCATTTCTGCAAACCAAATATTTGAGATTTCTCTTTCCTGTTAAATAAATCCTCAAGATTTTCTGCTTTGGTTTATTAGATAAAGATTGTTGGTGGCGTAATAACATGGCTGGGGTGGTTTTATCTTAATACCCCGTTTGCTGTAGGATTTAGGCTTATTATTTAATCTTAAGAACAAAGATTAATCTTTAGAAGTATTGTTAAGTTTTGGTGGCTGACCAGGGCCACGATGTGCCTTCTAAATGGGGCAGAGAGCTCAGAGGCTATTTAAGGAATTCAGTTCTGGGTGCCCTCATTACAGCAAGATGCGCAAGGACCTTAGGCCTGTTCACTGGCCTGTCCTCGACTGACCACTGCAGCAACAAATCACCTTGAGCGGTTCACCTTGTCTTCAGGTTGCAGTCTTTCATGTTTAACTGCTTTGATTATTTGAAAGCTCTCTTTAATAATGATACATAATTGCAATAATCTAAGTCCATTAAGGGCATGCCACATTTCACCTTGGTCCACCCACCATCCGTCGGCAATGTCTGTTTCTAAGTATTACCTGCATCTTCATCATTCACCCAGCAAAGACTTATTGAGCTGTTTTGTGCCAGGCACCTGCTGTGGATGAGGGACTGTGTTGAGTGCTGTGCAGAAAGTTTAGCAGTTCTCTTCTCAAGATGCTTCCAGCTCTCCGGGGAACTTGGGAAGAATTGAGGAAAATATGTCCAACAGGAGATGAATGAAATTTAAATGTATTGTCTACTTTTTATTATTATTATGAACACATTGCATAAGGCTTTGTGGAAAGTTTGGAAGATATAAGAAAGTCTGAAGAAGAAAAAAGTCATCCATCCTTCTCCCACCCAAGTAATACCATCACCCTTGTTTTTTCATGTTTCCTGTCTTTTAAAAATGGCTTCTGAGAATAAGCAAATCATAGTGCTCTGTCCAGTAAAAAGGGCTTTAAGGTGGAATTTGTTGGGGAGGAGGCATGAGGCCCCCGGAAAACAGCAGTGTTTGCTCTGTGGGGGACTATGACATCAAACACAGCAGCCTGAGGGAAGGTTTCTGGGATTTCTCAGAAAGAAAACTTTGGGGAAGAACCCCAGCAGCAGTGTCGACCTTAGATTTCTCTGCGCATAGTTCCTGAATTACAAGTGTGTTGTGTCCTAAAACTTTGTAAAATGGTAGTTGGCATTCCAAATGCTTTTCTCAAACATTAATTTTGTTTTAATCTAGTCTAGATGTGTAAGACAGAGCCTACCCTTTAGGACAGGATGTGAGAGATGATTTACAAATTACAGTGTGTCCACTGCATGACCATCGGTTAAGGCTAAGAGAGTTCATAGCAGGAGAAGCAAGAAAAGAAACAATTTTATTTTTGAGAGTCTGTTTATTTTGATATATTGTCTCATTTAATTTCATTGCATTTAAGAAGGGATTTTCCTCATTTTTCTTTCATTTTTTATTTATTTATTTATTTATTTATTTATTTATTTATTTATTTATTTTGAGAGAGAGAGAGAGAGAGAAAGAGAGGAGAGAAGAGGAGAGGAGTGGGGGGGAGAGAGAAAGAAACATTGATTTGTTGTTCCACATATTTATGCATTCATTGCCTGATTCTTGTATGTGCCCTGACCAGGGATCAAACCCACAACCTTAGGATATTGGGATGACACTCTAACCAACTGAGCTACCCTGGCCAGGGTGATTTTCCTCATTTTTCTAGTTTAAAGTTAGAAAATGGATTCAGAGGCTAAGTTGCTTGTCTGGGTTACGCAATAATTGGCAGGCTTTGGGACCAGAGACCTGGGTTCCATCCTACCAGTGTGACCTCAGGTAATTCGTTAATTTCTGTCTTAGTTTTTTTTTTTTTTTTTTATTCTTACCTCAGGATATTTTTCCATTGATTTTTAGAAAGAATGGAAGAGAGGAAAAGACAGTAATATCAATGTGAGAGAAACACATTGATTGATTTGCCTCCTGCACGGGCCCTGACTAGGTGACTAGGGTGTGGGCCTGGGAGGAGCCTACAACCCAACCCAGGTACATGCCCTCAACAGGAATCAAACCCAGGACCCTTTGGTCCACAGGCTGACGCTCTATCCCCTGAACTAAACCGGCTAGGGTTGTCTTAGTTTTTAAGGCAGGGACAGTGATGATGCTTAATTCACAAGGTTATTGTCACCATGAAATGAGACAATGACCATGACGCCCTTCTCACAGTTTGGATTCAGTGCCAGTAGATGGGAGCTCTTAGGATGTTAGTTGTTTGGCAGCACACACACAATAGGTGTCAACTACCCATCCTTCCTTCTTACAAGCCTCCTAGCTCCTCTGGTTTCCTATTCTCTTCCCTTGGATTTTTAAGGACCCTGACTGAGAGATCAACTTCATTTGGGTTATAATGGTGGGTTCTTGGATTTGTAAAATAAGGTTCATCAGCATATGTAGGAAAATCCCATCTCTGGGGTAGCCGTCTTTGTGAGGTCATCCTATATAATAAAAGGCTAATATGCAAATTTTCCCCTAGACTTGAAGTTCCACTGGGAGTTCCACCAGGGGCAGGGCTGGCCTGCCCACCACCCAGGGTCCCTCCCACCAGCTGGCCCAGTCCTGATTGGCCCTGATGGGGCAGGCCAGCCGGACCCTATCTGTGCATGAATTCGTGCACTGGGCCTCTAGTCCTTAATATTTTCCCTGGGTGTCTGATTGGGGAAGGCTAGGGCTACGAAAGCCAAGCGCTAAGATGGGGAAGGTGGAAGGGAGCAGAGGGAAGAATCAATTTGGGTATTTTCCTGTTTTAATTTGCTACCTGCCAGCCTCAGCAAGGACTGTCCTATGACCCGGTGTGGCTGGGGTTTGTAACAGTGAGCAGAGATTAAGGGGGCAGGATGGGTACTTCTGTGGGAGATACTTGGTTCTCCTGGCATACATGCTTTTTCATTCACACACAGTTCAAGTCACAGTTTGTTGGAAGCTCTCCTATGTTCAGGGCACTGTTAGCCTTGAGACCCAAAGGGACCGTCCATCCTCATGAGAGCAATCAAGTTGACAGATGAATAACAGAAAATTACAATTTACTTTTTAAATACCAAGGTAGAGGGAAGCTGGGGGAGCTTTGCCAAATTGTATTAAAATTATTTTTCTGTGTTTGCTCCTTCCATTAGACCTTGAAGGCCAGGGCTGCGTCTTTTGCAACTTCGTATTCCCACAGCCTAATCTTGAACTCATCCCTGAATAAATGTGTGTAAATTCAAAGCTGGTGCAGGAATACGGTAGTTTGTCAGTGGTGCATTTCAACTCCCTATGTATTTGTGGAAGTCACAACCCTGTAAATGGAGACATCTGGATTATTTGTAATTCCAGTTTTAGAAGGTAGAAAGTGGAAATTGTGACTGATTCATGCCAAGAATTTGGGTGAAAGTGGCTGTTTCATCTTGGAGTTTCTTCATGATGGAAGAGAGTCTTAGGGCCTAGAATTTTAGAAAGAGATTTCACAAAGTTCAGAGAAAATCAGTGTACCTCCAAGGCCAGCAGAACTATGAAAAGGAATATGATTTCATCTAGCTGGATGGAAAACTTTAAGAAACAAAAGTTGTGACTGTAGGATTCTAATCACACTAATGAGCAAAAATGGGGCCCGCTTCTGAAGACGGCAGCACTGCTATTTAGGGCCATTGCAGAAGAAGCCAGATTTTTAAAAAGTAGCTTTATTGATATATGATTCACATGCCATAGAATTAGCCCATTTAAAAATGTACAGAGTTCCATGGTTTTTAGTGCATTCACAGCTATGTACAACTATCACCGCAGTCAATTTTAGAACATCCTCATCACCTCAGAAAGAAACCCATGTCTTTTAGCTCTCACTTCCCCTTCCCCTCCCCTCAGACTTAAGCAACCACTAATGTACTTTCTGTCTGTATAGATTTGCCTATTTTGGGTGTTTCATGTAAATGGAATCATGTAATACGTGGTCTTTTGTGAGCACGTATCAGTTCTTAATTCTTTTTTTAAAAATATATTTTATTGATTTTTTACAGAGAGGAAGGGAGAAGGATAGAGATCTAGAAACATCGATGAGAGAGAAACATCGATCAGCTGCCTCTTGCACACCTCCTCCTGGGGATGTGCCCGCAACCGAGGTACATGCCCTTGACCGGAATCGAACCTGGGACCTTTCAGTCCACAGGCTGATGCTCTATCCACTGAGCCAAACCAGTTAGGGCTCAGTTCTTAATTCTTATTGCTGAGTAATATTCCACTGTATGGATATATAACATTTTGTTAATTCATTTATGACATTTGGATGGACATTTGGATTGTTTTCACTTTTTGGGTATTAAGAATAATGCCTCTATTAATGTGTAAGTCTTTGTGTGCACGTGTTTCATTTCTCTTGGGATGGAATTGCTGGCTTATGTAGTAACTCTAAACTTTTAAAAATAAATATATATATTTTATTGATTTTTTTTTACAGAGAGGAAGGGAGAGGGATAGAGAGTTAGAAATATCGACGAGAGAGAAACATCGATCAGCTGCCTCCTGCACACCCCCAACTGGGGATGTGCCCGCAACCAATACATGCCATGACACATTATATTACTTCAGGTGTACAATATAGTGGTTAGACATTTATATAACTTATGAAGCGATCTACTTCCCATCTGACACCATACATGGTTCTTACAATATTATTGACTATATTCCCCTTGACTGATTTTATAACTGGCAATTTGCACATCTTAATGCCTTCCCCTTTTTATCCATTCCCAGCAACCTCCCTCCCATCTGCTGATTTGCATTTCCTTAATGACTAATGATGTTGAGCCTCTTTTCGTTGTTTATCGGTTATTTATATGTCTTCTTTGGAGAAATGTCTGTTTAGAGCCTCTTCTTATTAAAACATTGTCTTTTTATTATTGAGTGTACAAATCTTCTATCAGATAAGTGATTTGCAAACATTTGCTCCTGTTCTGTGTTGTCTTTTCCTTTTTTTTCTTCAATCTTCACCCTAGAATATGTTTTCATTGATTTTTAGAGGGAGAGAAAGAAGGAGAGAGAGAGAGAAACATTGATTAGTTGCTTCCTATATGCGCCCTGACTGGGGATTGAACCTGCCACCGTTTGGTGTACGGGACACTCCATCAAACTGAGCCACCAGGCCAGGGCATCTCTTTCCTTTCTTAGGAAGCCAGATTTTAAGTGGTGCACAAAAGAGAAAAGGGCACGTAATAAGCATGGAACAAGAGAGTCGGCTATGGCTACAAATGTTTATTGAGATTATTCCTAGGATGATCTGTAGCTGCTAGGAAAAAATGTGAAATTACCACAGTTATTTTAAAAAAAAACTTTAAAATTATAATACACATCAAAGGCACAAATCGTAAATATACAGCTTAAATAAATGATCAGGAAATGAATACACGTGTCCTCACCATGCAGGATCAAGAAAGAGAACATTCACAGCCCCTCAGAAGCTCTCAGTTGTCTCTTTGTGATCACTAGCCCTCCTTTTTCCTCAGAAGTAACCACTCTTTGACTTCTAACACCATACGTTAGTTTTTACAAACATATAGGAAAGTGCAGAAAGCACAGATATAGTGGGATAGATTTTCACAAAGCGACTACACTGTATAATCAGACTCAGATTAAGAAACAGATATTGCTAGACCCTCAGAAGGCCTGGTTCCCACCTTCCAGTCAAAGCATTACACCTCAACTACTAAACTATAGCTTAGTTTTTTGGGTCAGTTTGTGAACTTTATATTAACGTGATCATGCATAATATATTCGTTTGTTTCTAGCTTCTTTCCCTCAACATTGTGTTTGTGAGGTTCATTCATGTTCTTGCACGTATTTGCAGTTGATTTATTTAGTGCTGCCTTGAACATCCCTGTGTATGTCTTTCTGTAAAGACATCTACAGGGGCTATAATTAGGAGTGGACTTGCCGGGTCATGCGGTATGTGTATATTCACTTTAGTAGACACCGAGAAACAGTTTTCCGAAGTGGTTGTATCAGTTTACACAGCCATCAGCAGTATATGACAGCTCCACATTCTTGGCAACTCTCCGTATTGCCTGCCATTGGACTTTAGCTGTTCTGGCAGGTGTGTAGAAATATCCATTGCGGCTTTAACTTGCCTTTCCCTGAAGACTAATGCGATTGAGCACCTTTTCATGTTCACTGGCCACTTGATTCCACTTTTTGAGTAATGGAAATGTTCTAGATCTTCACTGTGATGGTGAGAGTGGTTGACTATGGACACATTTGGAGAGTAAGGCTGACAGGATATGCTTAAGGTCTGGGAGTGCTGTGAACAAGAGGAGTCAAGAATGGCATTAGGTGGAGGGAAGTTGGGACATGGGAGACAGGAAAGGCAAAGAAGATCCGGAGTTAATTATAGCCAAACCTTTGCATTTTATGCATGTAATCAAAATAGTTTTTCAGCATTTTATAAAGAAAGGCCATTTGAATACCAAAATAATAAAATAAATGAAAAAAAATGGGAAGGACATAACCTCAGAATAAAAGGCAATCCTTTAAATTGAATAAATTTAGCTTTCTGAAATACTCATGAACAAGTTTTTTTTTTTGTTTTTTTTTTTTTGCTTTTTTTTCTCATTTCTCTGAAGACCCACAGATGCTGATGTTGTTTTGCAGACCAACTTTGGGAATCACTGGTCTGTAGCATTATGTATATATCCTTTGATTTTGATACTATTAATAAATGAGCATCATATCTGTCCTGAAACTTGCAGTAAGATTGATTGAGGTTAGAGTCTAAATATGAGAAACCATAAAAAACATGGTCAGAGTAGGCCATGTGTCATTTCTAGCCCAGAAATACTTCATCTCTTAAAAAAAGAGAGCCAGATGCCTCCTAAAAGCACATATGGTACACGTGCAATCATAGTAAGGCTGACACTCATCTTAGTATCTTCTTTGCTATTGGGCTCTATGAAATTACTGTTTCTAAAATTTTGTGTTGAAGTAGCCAAGTTCCCAGTTTTCTTTAGCAAATTGATTTGTCTTGTCCTTAGGGACAAATACAGCTATGTTTTAACCTTTGGGTATACCATCCCCCTACCCCCCGCCCCCAATGTTACAGCTAAGTGTAACTACAAAGTATTTGGTAAAAGTCATGTGGGGCAGCAGGAGGGGGAAGTGGTACTGTAGTAACGAAGGTGGAGAGGAGTGTCCGTGACCCATAGCTTGGTTGGCACGAACAAGCAGACTTGTTTTGAATCTCTGTTGAGGCGTACTGGTGCTTTCCTTTGAATTGGATACCATCTTCTATTCGGCAGACCATTGAGACGCCTTCTCAGTGAGAATCAGTGTCATTAGAAAGCCTCAGAAGTGTGTAAGTGATCTCGTATGTGAAAGTGTTGCCTTTGAGTATTACCTGGGAAATATCTTGTGCAGTTTCATAATGAGTAATTTGATTACTCAAAGTTATCCAATATCCTTTGTAAAACTCTGTGACCATGTTAAAGAACAGTGTTACTAACAACTTTCCCATCCTTGCCAACTGGTTTTATGGGACGTAATGTCTTTCTACCAAGAAGAGAACTTTAACATGCATACTCCTCTGCATTTCCAGTCTGCTTTTGGCATTAGGTAATAGTGTCATATTTTAGTTACCTGATGTGTCTGTGGTTTTAACTTGACTGTCTTGCCCCGAGGGATGGGAGAAAATAAGTGAAAAGTTCATCGCTGCTTTGTGAATCAAGTTGTGCCTTGGCACGGAGCGCTGATCATTCTGGCATTCCAACACAGCATTAGATCACCTTGTCTGCAGTTTGGGAAGGTTCTGTGCTACCTAACACTGCAGGATTCTCCACAAACTCGAGCTGGTAAAAAGGAGGATGTTTATTGTATTCTGTTCTCAAAATCTTGCCAACTTACTATCATCACACTCTTTATTGATAGAAAATTAGTTAGGTAAAAATCATTTTCTTCTTCGTGCATGGCAGAGGTGATGAAATTTATGAGAAAGTACATATAAGGAGAGGTTGTGAGTGTTGATTGTGGACTTGAGCCCTGGCTTGAAACAAAACTCTTGACTTATAGCAGAATGTTCTGTGTCACTTGTTTCTTTCAGTCTCAGCTCTTGTATGAGAAACAGTGAAAGGAATATGTGCTTGGTGAATCGGTCAGAGTTTTTAGTTACAGATACTAAGATCTAGTGTAGCTAGAGTAAGCACAACAGGACTTATTAAAGGGAATAGGTAGCTTAGCAATCATTAGGAGGGCTGAAGAAAGAGACTGTAGGCTGAGTTTCTGGGAACGGTTGCCAGTTCTGCACCGTGGGGGCCAGTGCTGCACCATGGGGGCCAGTTCTGCACTTTGGGGGCCAGTTCTGCACTGTGGGGGGGCCATTGCTGCCCTGTGGGGGCCAGAGCTGCACTGGGGGGGGGCAATGATGCTCTATGGGGGCCAGTTCTGTACTGTGGGGGCCAATTCTGCACTGTGGGGTCAGTTCTGTACTGTGGGGGCCAGTTCTGTACTGTGGGGGCCAGTTCTGCACTGTGGGGTCAGTTCTGTACTGTGGGGGCCAGTTCTGCACTGTGGGGTCAGTTCTGTACTGTGGGGGTCAGTTCTGTACTGTGGGGTCAGTTCTGTACTGTGGGGCCAGTTCTGTACTGTGGGGGTCAGTTCTGTACTGTGGGGGCCAGTTCTGTACTGTGGGGGCCAGTTCTGCACTGTGGGGCCAGTTCTGCACTGTGGGGGCCAGTTCTGCACTGTGGGGTCAGTTCTGTACTGTGGGGGCCAGTACTGCACTGTGGGGTCAGTTCTGTACTGTGGGGGTCAGTTCTGTACTGTGGGGTCAGTTCTGTACTGTGGGGTCAGTTCTGTACTGTGGGGGCCAGTTCTGTACTGTGGGGTCAGTTCTGTACTGTGGGGGCCAGTTCTGTACTGTGGGGGCCAGTTCTGTACTGTGGGGGCCAGTTCTGTACTGTGGGGCCAGTTCTGTACTGTGGGGGCCAGTTCTGTACTGTGGGGTCAGTTCTGTACTGTGGGGTCAGTTCTGTACTGTGGGGTCAGTTCTGTACTGTGGGGGTCAGTTCTGTACTGTGGGGTCAGTTCTGTACTGTGGGGGCCAGTTCTGTACTGTGGGGGCCAGTTCTGCACTGTGGGTGTCAGTTCTGTACTGTGGGGTCAGTTCTGTACTGTGGGGTCAGTTCTGTACTGTGGGGGCCAGTTCTGTACTGTGGGGGCCAGTTCTGCACTGTGGGGTCAGTTCTGTACTGTGGGGTCAGTTCTGTACTGTGTGGGCCAGTTCTGCACTGTGGGGTCAGTTCTGTACTGTGGGGTCAGTTCTGTACTGTGGGGTCAGTTCTGTACTGTGGGGGCCAGTTCTGTACTGTGGGGGCCAGTTCTGTACTGTGGGGGCCAGTTCTGTACTGTGGGGGCCAGTTCTGTACTGTGGGGGCCACTTCTGTACTGTGGGGTCAGTTCTGTACTGTGGGGGCCAGTTCTGCACTGTGGGGGTCAGTTCTGTACTGTGGGGTCAGTTCTGTACTGTGGGGGCCAGTTCTGTACTGTGGGGTCAGTTCTGTACTCTGGGGGCCAGTTCTTTACTGTGGGGGCCAGTTCTGCACTGTGGGGTCAGTTCTGTACTGTGGGGTCAGTTCTGTACTGTGGGGGCCAGTTCTGTACTGTGGGGGTCAGTTCTGTACTGTGGGGTCAGTTCTGTACTGTGGGGGTCAGTTCTGTACTGTGGGGTCAGTTCTGTACTGTGGGGGTCAGTTCTGTACTCCGGGGGCCAGTTCTTTACTGTGGGGGCCAGTTCTGTACTGTGGGGTCAGTTCTGTACTGTGGGGTCAGTTCTGTACTGTGGGGGCCAGTTCTGTACTGTGGGGGTCAGTTCGGTACTGTGGGGTCAGTTCTGTACTGTGGGGGCCAGTTCTGTACTGTGGGGTCAGTTCTGTACTGTGGGGTCAGTTCTGTACTGTGGGGGCCAGTTCTGTACTGTGGGGGTCAGTTCTGTACTGTGGGGGCCAGTTCTGCACTGTGGGGTCAGTTCTGTACTGTGGGGGCCAGTTCTGCACTGTGGGGGTCAGTTCGGTACTGTGGGGTCAGTTCTGTACTGTGGGGGCCAGTTCTGTACTGTGGGGGCCAGTTCTGTACTGTGGGGTCAGTTCTGTACTGTGGGGGCCAGTTCTGCACTGTGGGGGTCAGTTCTGTACTGTGGGGTCAGTTCTGTACTGTGGGGTCAGTTCTGTACTCTGGGGGCCAGTTCTGTACTGTGGGGGCCAGTTCTGCACTGTGGGGTCAGTTCTGTACTGTGGGGTCAGTTCTGTACTGTGGGGGCCAGTTCTGTACTGTGGGGGTCAGTTCTGTACTGTGGGGTCAGTTCTGTACTGTGGGGGCCAGTTCTGCACTGTGGGGGTCAGTTCTGTACTGTGGGGTCAGTTCTGTACTGTGGGGGCCAGTTCTGTACTGTGGGGGCCAGTTCTGTACTGTGGGGTCAGTTCTGTACTGTGGGGGCCAGTTCTGCACTGTGGGGGTCAGTTCTGTACTGTGGGGTCAGTTCTGTACTGTGGGGTCAGTTCTGTACTCTGGGGGCCAGTTCTGTACTGTGGGGGCCTGTTCTGCAATGTGGGGTCAGTTCTGTACTGTGGGGTCAGTTCTGTACTGTGGGGGCCAGTTCTGTACTGTGGGGGTCAGTTCTGTACTGTGGGGTCAGTTCTGTACTGTGGGGGCCAGTTCTGTACTGTGGGGTCAGTTCTGTACTGTGGGGGCCAGTTCTGTACTGTGGGGCCAGTTCTGTACTGTGGTGGCCAGTTCTGTACTGTGGGGGCCAGTTCTGCACTGTGGGGTCAGTTCTGTACTGTGGGGGTCAGTTCTGTACTGTGGGGGCCAGTTCTGCACTGTGGGGTCAGTTCTGTACTGTGGGGGCCCATGCTGCACTGTGGAACTGGCTCTCCAAGGAGCTGCTGCCCCTGCCTGGGTGGGGATGCTCCAAAGAGAAGCCATGGCCAGAATCCCTTCACTTTTGTCTGCCAGCAGAATGGATGCCACACGCTCTGCCACCTTGCTTCTTTCCCCAGCTAACTCCATTCTTAAGGAGTCCTCTGTGGTGTGTCTGGTTGGCAGAACATAGCTCATAAGTCTCCCCGTACTAAAGGGTGGGGAAGCAGGAAACATAATCCTCCCATCCCCGATTTATTTATTTGTTTTCATTTTTAAATTCTACTTGGAAAATGGGCCAAAGGTTATGGGCCTCTTGAATAACATGGCCATTACAGCACCTATTTGAAATAATACAATTTTTATGTATCAAGTGAATACTTGGAAATTTGTTCTTGAGTTTTAAGGAAAATGAATCACAGAAGTAAGAATTTTGTTCAGAATTACTCTTTGGTGGGAGAAACTGGACATCACATGGTCCAGGCCCCTGATTTTGTAGCTGAGGGAAATTTAAGCCCAGGGGGTGAAGTGATTTGCTCAGGGTTAGTGGCGAGGCCTTTTCCCACAGAGCCCTCTAGGAAAGCAGAGGTTTTCCCTCTCTTGCGTTCCAATCTTGACATTTAAGTCCTGATGTAAGTAGTCGGGTTGTCTCCAGGGGCTGATGTTGGTTGGATGACATTGGTGTGCTTGTATGTGTTCACTGAATACTTGTAAATTTATTCTTGAGTTTTAAGGAAAATGAATCACAGAAGTATGACTTTTGTTCAAAACCACACTTGGGGGGCAGGGGACACCTAATTGAA
Source organism: Myotis daubentonii (assembly GCF_963259705.1). NCBI lineage: Eukaryota > Metazoa > Chordata > Mammalia > Chiroptera > Vespertilionidae > Myotis > Myotis daubentonii. The sequence continues at coordinate 24,749,991 of NC_081840.1, read as the reverse complement.
GATGTAAGTTTCACTTGGTACACCAAACTACAAAAATGAAGGGTGCTTATAAACAGCTCTCTTCTGTTTATACTTCTGGGCAGTTCATAAATTTGCTCATATACAACTCTGGATAAGGCATTCGTTATTACTTGCATATTTAGTACAAGATCAGAATTACTAGGAAACTTTGGTCTGTCTAATTTGTCACCGACAAGTCTTTGCTCGGAGCTGCCTTTGCAGTGCATCGTATCTGACATAGTCTAAAGATTGCAGTCCACCTTTACTCCATTCATTCTGAACCCCTTTATTCTGCCATTCTGGCCTTTTTCTTTTTAATAGCACATATCCCTTCTAACATTACATAACAGATAGTTTGTATATTATGTTGATTGCTTATGGTGTCTCTTCCAGGCTATTAGCTCCATAAAGGCAGATTTTTCTCAATTTGTGTATCCTTAGCATGAAGAATAAATAGTACCGGCCCTATAGTAGATATTCAATAAATATATGTTGAATGAATGAACTTGGCAAAAGCAGATATTCTTTTTTAAAAAAAATATATTTTATTGATTTTTTACAGAGAGGAAGGGAGAGAGATAGAGAGTTAGAAACATCAATGAGAGAGAAACATCGATCAGCTGCCTCCTGCACATCTCCTACTGGGGATGTGCCCGCAACCCAGGTACATGCCCTTGACCGGAATCGAACCTGGGACCTTTCAGTCCGCAGGCCAATGCTCTATCCACTGAGCCAAACCGGTTTCGGCAAGCAGATATTCTTTAGGATTCCTATTAGTAAAAACACAGATTCTGAACCCTAGTTATTATTTTATTCATGAACTCATTGGGGATGGCAGACTCATCATTTGGATTGTAAAGAAAATAAGCAGTGTTCTGGAATCTCTTTGCCTTTTTTTGGCAATAAACAAGGAACTTGGATTCAGATGAAAAAAATCATAAGATTTTCAGATATTATCAGTGGAACACATTCTTTAACTATTAAAATCTAGATTACAAAATGATAAAAACACACACAGTCTTTTTCATATATAGACTTGGACAGGGCTGGTTTTAAACAAATGACTTAGCTTTTCATTTTATTTTTCTCCATTTATTTACTTTCTTATTTTCATTTTCAACATTGTGGCAAAACGAAACAGATTTAAGAGTATGAGGTACTGAGGCAATGGTGAGGGAAGTGGGAGGAACCGAGGTCTCTGTGGAGTGGAAAAGGTTTCTGCAGAGTCGTCCAGATGTGAAAGTACATTCTGAACCTTTGTTGGAAAAGCTGAGACGTGAGACAAGGAGGCACAGTTCATTAAATTAGAGTATACAGTGTCTTAAAATGTTCACTTAGCGAAGCTGGTGGTCGTCTCCTAATAAGTTCTAGGATATACTGTAGTTTATAAAGACTAACATTATTATTTAAAGATGTATTTGACTTCTAGAATTCAAGGGAAATAAAGGTAATACTTAATGTCTTAGGAAGATGTTAAGTCCAAAGCTTAAATGATTTGTCTAATATCACACAACTAATTCATGGCAGAGTAGGTACTAATTTTTATCACAAATTTTCAATGAAGTATCCTTATTAGGAGAGGTGTGTATAGACTGTCTTTGGAGATAATCCAGGGAACAATTATGAATTTGTATAGAGATTTATGTTTTAGCTTAAAATTTTTTAAAATATATTTTTATTGATTTCAGAGAGGAAGGGAGAGGGAGAGAGATAGAAACATCAATGATGAGAGAGAATCATTGGTCTGCTGCCTCTTGCATGCTCCCCACTGGGGATTGAGCCCGCAACCTGTGCATATGCCCTTGATCAGAATCGAATCCAGGACCCTTCAGTCTGCAGGCTGATGCTCTATCCACTGAGCCAACCAGCCAGAGCTTAACAATTTTTTAAAAATTTATGCAGATATTTCATCCTATATAAATTATTTATGGACTTTTCTTTTTAAGTGTATTAGCATGTGGTATTTTTTGTTTGTTTTTTGTTTTTGTTTTGTTTCTTTGCAAAAAATGTGCTTATTGAGGAATATCATTTGGAACTTGAGGACATGAACAGAATGAAAGATCACCATAGGCTGTCTTAGAACGCTTAAAAAAATCAGAGTTTTAAAGAAAATTACAGCAGGGAAACAATTCTACATGATCTCTTTTGATGTTAAATATTATATTAGAGGGAATTAATGATAGTACAGTGAAAATACCTTACGTAGAAAATATTTTAAATTTCAATTTGAGAAGAAAAGATTACTCTTTCTGTCATTTCAACATTCTGTTTAAGTGAAATAAGATACCCTGTTTTGTATCTTTTCACTTCCAGTAGTTTGGAAGTGATTGATTTAAAAAGAGAGAGAAAGAGACAGAGACAGAGAGAGAGATAATGATTTGTATAGATAATTTGTATATACTTTTCCCTGACCATGAAGTTAGACCATACTTGTGTGGAGAAAGACAGCCAATCTCCACCCTACCACTTCCCCAGCAGGGAATACTGCAAGCATGTCAAACTCAAAGGCGAACATGGGCCAAATAAACAAGGTTTAAGTTTATGTGGGCTGCAAAAAAACAAAAGCTTCAATTATCATAGAAACGTAGGTTTATTTGATAGAGACATGCTGAATACAAAGGGCTGAAGTAAATGAGTAATCGTTAACATAAAATAGTACATTTTAATAAAAATTAATATTTTTATTGAACATTAACTTACCAGACACTGAATAACTGTACAGATTAATAAGTATAACACAAATAAACCTATTTTTCTTGGTCTCCAAAAGCAAAATATTTTCTGTTGCGCACACCAAACAAATCAGTACAAGACTAATGACACGGCAATCGGCTGCTAAAGTATTTGCTGCTATTATTAGTGGAGAGAGATGGTGCTCCTGTGTGAAAGGCGTGTAAGGGAAATGAATGCAACGTGATTATAGTAATCAGTCCTTAGCAAACGTAGTTCGTTATCAATACCTAGAGGCTCAGTGCACGAAATTTGTGGACTTGGAGGGGTCCCTCAGCCCAGCCTGCAACCTCTCGCAGTCTGGGAGCCCTTGGGGGATGTCCGACTGCTGGCTTAGGCCTGTGGCGCTCAAACATCTTTGGACATCTTTAGTGCTGCTGCAGCCATCCGTGAGCCCGGCTTCTGGCTGAGTGGCTCTCACCCTGTATTGAGCGTCTGCCCCTGGTGGTCAGTGCTTGTCATTGTGACTGGTTATTCTGCTGTTGGGCCAATTTGCATATTAGCCTTTTATTATATAGGATTATGTATAACAGGATATTGTACAAATTAAGTTATGAAATTTTTATTAAAACTTTTCTTACATACCGTTATATTGGCTGGGCAACCAAAATATTCATCGTGGGCCATATGTGGCCTGTGGGCTGTGAGTTTGACATGCTTGCTCTAAAGGTTCTTATTTTGTAATCTTTTATGTAAATAGTTTTTTTTTTTGTAATACATGGTTAAGTGTGACTTACCATGCCACTGAATTATGACTTTATTTTTATATGCCCCAAAATTCTGTTTCCACAATTGATTAGAAAGCCGGGCATCATAGGAAGAACACTAAGCTGGCAGTCAGGAGATCCTGACTTAATATTGCTTGTAAAATGAGGGTTTTACTGTGGTAAATGGGATACTGAGGTTATTTCCAACTCTAAAAGTTTATGATCTGTATTTGTTCATGATCTGCTTAGTGCCTCCATCCACATATTTTCTAAAATTTAAACATACAAACAGTTGTGCGTTATTTCAGGTTTCATTGTTTCCACACAAAATAGTTCCCTGGCGGTGAAGATTTTGGGAGCCAGTACCCCTTGCTTTCGTCTGGTCAGTGAGTTTCCTGCGTGACTACCAGAGAAACCAGGCGAGAACTTTCTTAGCAGTCCCTGGTGGCTCACAAAAGGTCCTTTTATATGAGACTCTTAGCATTTTGAGACAACGTCTAAGACATGAGGAATTTTCATATTGGGCCTGCAATGTTTAGGTAATGGACAGTTGCTAACCCTGAGCAGTTTGCCACTTGGAGTCCCAGTATTACTGTTGGAAGTAGCCTTCTGAGTTTTTATTGCCTTGTGCTTGCAGATTATTGTTTTGATTGTAGGTGTAAATTATAGGAGGCCTTTGGCAGATGTGTGTATAGCAGGTCCTCTAATAATGTCTCATTATAATGTTGATGAGATGCCTAGAAACTTAAATTTTATTTGTGGCAAAATTGGTCATATTATATGTCATTTCACTTAAAGCTGTAGAACCTATTGGCGACGGTAATTGAGGACTTACTATACACGATTGTTTTACCATGCTAGTATCACATACCCATGCTCTTTTTCTCCTGGAAGGCGTGCATACTGTTGTGTGTGTTTTCAGTTAAGTCTGTATCACACCAGCCAGTTTACTAGCTCTAGGTGGAGATGCAGAAATACCCTATTGAATTATTGAATTCTTATCCCAGCCTGGCAGAGTTGTGTTTAGCAGTTCATATATGGTATGTGTTGGAAGGCACGTCTTGGCAAATGGTGAGTGACTTTGGTGGGGAAGAAGTGCAGTCTGGGTAAGATGGCTGGGCTGGAAGCCCCTGCTCCACAGTTACACTGCTATTGTCGCTTAGCACCCAAGAGAGGTTCACTTGTCATTTTTCATAAATCATAGCTCCAAAGTCAGAGATAGTTCTCAAGTCCCTGAATTATTTTGTGATTTTGCTCTCATTATTTTTCACATCGTCTGGATTTGAAGTTTTGAAGAACTTGGCACTTTGCTCAGATAGAATACGCCAAGGTATTCCATTAAAGACTTACTGTGAGTCTGAAGAAAGCCTTTATTCCTCTTTTATTTCGCTAAGGTATGACAGTATTGGAGCAGATGGAAGGCTAGAGTTTGAGCTTCCGTTGTGTGAAAACTTCACCAGCCAATTGGCTGACTCTTGGTGGTAAGACAGGAAGAGCCACCCACATTTTCCCTTTTGGGTTTGAGTCACAGAAAACAGGTTTCCTGCAGAAACCATTTGGCTTCAACAAGTGTAGGAAATTTCATCTTTGATCAGATTGATGTTTTTATCTTCATTGGGCATGTATTTCAAATTAATTATTTTCCTCTTTTCAATCCACAGGTTCAGTTTCAAATTGGAATCTCCTGTAGTACTGACTGCAACCTAATTTCCAAGATTTTTATGTTAGAGGTAGATCAAAAGGACTATACTTTCAGGTAAGGATCTAATTTTCTTTATATTAACAATACACAGCTACTTTGCAGAAGTCTAGAGTTACCCTTGCCCCCTTTCACATGTATAGGTGGCACATTGAATTTTCCAGACAGGTTTTTACCTGTTCAGGGTTCCCTAAGAGGTGTCAATGGGGTTGGCTACATGGAATATTTAGAGAAGCTATATGTGGTGGCAGTTAAAACATATTCATGCCCATTTAAAGTGGCTTGTAAAACTATAAGTTTTTGTTCCTTTTAGGGGAAGGAAATCATCCTTTCCTCTAATACAGCGCTTCTCAACCTGTGGGTCGCGACCCCTTTGGGGGTCGAACGACCCTTTCACAGGGGTCGCCTAAGACCATCGGAAAACACATATATAATTACATATTGTTTTTGTGATTAATCACTATGCTTTAATTATGTTCAAATTGTAACAATGAAAATACATCTTGCATATCAGATATTTGTATTATAATTCATAACAGTAGCAAAATTACAGTTATGAAGTAGCAACGAAAATAATTTTATGGTTGGGGGTCACCACAACATGAGGAGCTGTATTAAAGGGTCGCGGCATTAGGAAGGTTCAGAACCACTGCTCTAATACCTGCCGTTTTCCTCCCAGATTGATTAATTGATCTACTGTCTGTCGTTCGTTCTTTCTTTCTATCTTTCTTTCTTTCTTTCTTTCTTTCTTTCTTTCTTTCTTTCTTTCTTTCTTTCTTTCTTTGTATCTATCTATGTATCTATGTATCTATCTATCTATCATGTATTTTCTATATATATAGAACTTAATGACATGGATGGTTTTAAGGTTAATTTCTCTACCTTTGTGGCATCCCAAAGTATTTATAATAATTCTGGGCATGAGAAGATTAAAGAAAAAGATCTGCACCTGAGATAATTTACAATTTACAGGGTTAGAACTCAGAAATGAATTTTCCCAGGAGGAAAGGGAACTGTGCAGACCAAAACCAAACACTTTCCCCCTCTCTCCTTCCAGAAAAACACCCCCAAAACCCCACATTGATTGCACAGAAAAAATTGTGCTGAGTTGGGATTGTCATAGTGTTTCTGGATGCAAATGAAAGCACATTTCAAAGAAGTAATATATCAGCTTTTTAAGCAATTACCTAATTTCCCTAATTTACTTTGAGGTAGTGAGTCACTTCTAAATTAGTTTCTATACCTCTTTAGGCTGGTGACTTTCCAATTTTAAAATATGTGAAACTCAGTTTTAAATGATTGGCAATTGAGCGAATAATCCAAAAATCACTTATCAGTAATGCATTGTAGGATGCTTCTTATAGCAGATTTAGTTTCCTACCTACATTGCCAGTTAGCAGGATTTACTCTGGAAAGCATTATTAGCACACCAGCAAAGACAGCACAGTGGGGAGGAACTGGCTCGGGGTTTGTAACACACCACAGATGCTGTGTGGACATAATTTCTTTCCTGTGCACCCTGAGGTCAGCCTTAATCAGAGCTTTGCAGTAACTTCTTAACTAATTTCCCTGCATCACTCTTTGTAAAGCTGGGTCTTATTACTCTCTGCTTAGAACATTTCAGGGCCTCCCTGTTATCTATGGCAGTGATTCTCAAACTTTTTGGTCTCAGAATCCCTTTATATTGTTAAATTGTTGAAGCCCCAAGAGACCCACAGGTTGAGAACCGCTGTATTAGAGGAAAGGTTGATTATATCCTTCACTATTGAAATTAAAACCGAGAAAAATTTACATAATGGAATACTACTCTGCTGTAAAAAGGAAGAGAATTTTACCCTTTGAGACAGCATGATGGACCTGGAGAACATTATGCTAAATGAAATAAGCCAGTCAGAGAAAGACAAGAACCATAGGATTTCACTCATATGTGGAATTTAATGAACAAATTGAACTACCAAGCAAAATAGAGACAGACTCAGAGAGCAGGCAGACAGCTCGAGGTGGTGGTGGGGGTGGTGGTATTGGTGGAGTGTTGGAGGCATTGAGCAAAAAAGAAAAAAAAAGAGAGAACTCATGGACATGGACAACAGTGTGGTGATTGCAGGGGTAGGGAGGCGGGTGGAGGTGGAAGAGGGCATAGATGGGATAAATGGTGATGAAAAAATAAAATAAACTAAATAAATTAAAATAAAAAACCCCCCAAGGGAATATACATTTCCTTAGTGCAGAGTGATGACATAATCGCAGTCATGCAGCTTCTGGGGAACATGGTACAATTGTGAGAAAATGAGAGTGAAACAGGCAGGTAGCATGGTGTTATTTTTAAACGTCAAGATTTATTGAGGTATAACATTATAAAGTGAAACCTACCCTTTCTAGTGTGCAGTTCTTCTCTGTGTTTTGACAAACATGTATGGTTGTGTAACCACAATGAAGTTATAGAACATTTCCATTTCCCCAAAATGTTCTCCTACCCTTAGCCTCATACCCTCTGACCTATTTCCTAGCCCTTTAGTTTGCTTTTGCCCAAATGCCACATAAATGGAATCATACAGTCTGTAGCCTTTTGAGTCTGGCTTCTTTCCTTTAACATAATGCATTTGAGATTCATCCAATGCAGTTGTGTGTATCACTAATTTGTTCCTTTTTATTGCTGAGCCTTACTCCAATGTAAGAATATACTGCAGTTTGTCTGTTTACGAGTTGGAGGGAATTTGGGTTATTTCTAATTTGGGATGTGTTTTAGTTTTTTTATTAAAATAGTTTCAACCTTACAGACCTCCTGAAAAGGTCTCAGGTACCTCCAGGATCCCAACACTTCTCTCTGAGAACCTTTGGTTCTCCTCAATACTTGCCTGGGTGTGATGTAAATGCCAAGATCTAGCCCAAGGGTCTCCTTTGTGCAGGCCCCTCTAAGCCGTCTTCTCACCATAACTCCTGTGCGCCTTTGTCCCAGGGCTGGGCTGGTCATCACCATCTTTGTGTTGCTGCTGCTGTGGTTTCACTGTTCAGTAGTTGTTTAAGGATGTGATAGCTTCCCAGCTTCTTGAGGGCAATGCCTTTCCTCTCCATCCTAAGCACATGCCTGGCACTTAGAAGAAGATATAGTACATGTTTGAATGAATGAATAATAATCCCTTACATTTGTAAAGCATGTATTATTTATAAGATGTTTTCCCATAACATGTTTTCAAATCTGCAAAGTACCTAGCACAAAGGATTTTTATGTCTTAGTAAGAGGCCCGATCCACGAAATTTGTGCAAGGGGCTCGGCCCTCGCAGCCCTGGCAGCCCTGGCTGCCTCGGCCCTCGTAGCCCCGCACCCCCTGCCTCATCTGGAAGGTCGTCCGGACAGTAGCTTGGATAGTTGTTCTGCTGTTCAGTCTAATTAGCATATTAGTTCTTTATTATATAGGATTTTGATCAGATAGGTATATTAAGTCTTAAAGTTGTGGTCTTAACCAAGTTACACCTTAGTAGACCTGGGGAGCTTCTAATAAATGTGCTAATACCTCACCAATTACATCTTAATTTCTGGAGGTCAGGCCTGGGTATTAATATTAAAAAAAATATTACTGTGGAATCTGATGTGCAGCCACAGAAAATCATGGGCACAGAGTTTGATTTGCCATGAAGTCTTAGTGGTGATTTAATCAAGGCTAGAAACATGTTCCAAATTAAAGAAAAGAACAAAACTCCAGAAAAAGAACTAAACAAAATTCAGAGTTCAAAACACTGGTTATAAGGATGTCAAGGAACTTCGGGGAAGAGTAGATGAACTTAGTGAGAACTTCAACAAAGAGATAGAAAACATAAAAATGGAGATAAAAACCATAAAAAAGAACCTGTCAGAAATAAAAAATACATGAACTGAAATGAAGAATACATTATAGGGAATCAAAAGTGGAGTAGATGAAGCTAATATCAAGTCAGAGATTTGGAATATAAGGAAGCAAAAAATACCCAACCAGAACAGCAAAACAAAACAAAAATAATCTGAAAAGATGAGGATAGTATAAGGAGCCTCTGGGACAACTTCAAACATACCAACATTCACATCATGGCGGTGCCAGGAGAAGAGCGAGAGCAAAAAATTGTAAACCTATTTGAAAAAATAAAGACAGAAAACTTGCCTAACTTGGTGAAGGAAATAGACATACAAGTTCAGGAAACACAGATTAACCCAAAGAGGCCCACACCAAGACACATCATAATTAAAATGTAAAAGGTTCAAAACAAAGAGAGAACCTTAAAAGCAGTAAGAGAAAAGCAGTTATCTACAAGGAAGCTCTGATAAGACTGTCAGCTGATTTCTCAACAGAAACTTTGCAGACCAGAAGAGATTGGCAAGAAATATTCAAAATGATGAAAAGCAAAGACCTACAACCAAGGTTCTGATGTTACTTTTAAGGTGTTTATTGAAAAACAAGACCTGGAAAGAACCAAGAGAACCAGAGAAACTTGCTTCAGGAAGGAGAGCTTAGGATGTCACCTTAGCCTAATTTGAATTCAGGTTGGTAAATAGGAGGCTTTAGACAGGCCTGTACCCTCATGTCCCTTGCCTCTTCCTGAACTACCTATAAGTTGTACAGTCTCACTTCTGAAATTGAATAACCCTTCCCCACTTTCTCCTTTGTTAAAAAATGTGTTATATACCCAAATATTGCCTCACCATCTTTGAAATTTTTATGGGGTTTTCATGCTTTATGAATTCCTCATGTGTATGTATTAAAACTTGATATTCTCCTGCTTGAAAAAAAAAAAAAAAAGACTAGAACCCAGGTCTTTGACTCCTCTAGTGCCTTTTTTCTCTGCACTGTGAACTTTCATGTGGAACTTTTGTGTGAATGGAAGCACTGCAGAGACTGAGAGCCTTGGTGTAGATATTAGCGTTTCCAGGGCATGGAGGTACTGTAGCCTCAAGACCAGAACACTGGATTTAGAGTCAGTAGACCATGTTTACATTTGGGCGCTGTACTTATTAATTGTTAATTAATAAGTACTTGAATGTTCTCACTTTTAAAATAAGGATACTACCTTAAATTCTATAAGCTTATTGTGGGGATCAAATTAGGTAATGTGTTAGAAGATTTATTTAAAATATAAAATCCTTTTGTAAACTCTAGTGCTTTCTAAAACTTATTTTTATTTTAGCCTAGTGTATTTATTGGCTAACTTTCCTTGAGGGTCATAAATTACACAAGTAATACATAAATACAATCTCACTGAAATAGTCAAATAGCAGAATTATTCAGAGGAAAACTAAGAGGTCACCATTTCTTGCATACTTTCAATTCTTTGTGTATGAATTTAAGTACATAAATATGTACGCATGTAACATAAGTTATTTTTTGGTTGTCTAAACATAGTCATATTTTATATGTTTTATGTATTTTTTTAACTTGATAACATGTCTTAGATCATTCCATATTAGTATATATAAATTCCTCTTATTCTCTTTATAGCTGCTTGATTTTTTCAATATTTTTTATATTGATGGACATTAGCCTGTTTCCAATTTTTTACTTTTGCAGAAAATGTTAATGAACATTATTAGAGTTTTCTTATTAAAATATTAATTAATTCTTATTAAAAGATTTATTTTGTCTTCAGATTATTGAGAGATGAAGTAGTAAATGTCTTGCATATGAAATCTTAGACATTGTATGCTCAAGTCAGAACAGAACTTAGATTTTTTTTTTAAATTGTGGTAAAGTATACTAGGCCTTGGAGAACCTATTCATATGGTTTTGTAAATTTTCCTTTTTTTTTTTTTCTATTTTTATTTTTTTTTTAATTAAATCTTTATTGTTCATATTATTACATTTGTTCCTTTTTTTTCCCCCCCATAACTCCCCTCCTCCCAGTTCCCGCCCTACCCTCCGCCCTCACTCCCCACCCACTGTCCTCATCCATAGGTGCACGATTTTTGTCCAGTCTCTTCCCACATCTCCCACACCCCTTTCCCCCCCAAGAATAGTCAGTTCATTCCCTTTCTATGTCCCTGATTCTATTATAATCAACAGTTTATTCTGTTCATCAGATTATTTATTCACTTGATTCTTAGATTCACTTGTTGATAGATGCATATTTGTTGTTCATAATTTGTATCTTTACCTTTTTCTTCCTCTTCCTCTTCTTAAAGGATACCTTTCAGCATTTCATATAATCCTGGTTTGGTGGTGATGAACTCCTTTAGCTTTTCCTTATCTGTGAAGCTCTTTATCTGACCTTCAATTCTGAATGATAGCTTTGCTGGGTAAAGTAATCTTGGTTGTAGGTTCTTGGTATTCATCACTTTGAATATTTCTTGCCACTCCCTTCTGGCCTGCAAAGTTTCTGTTGAGAAATCAGCTGACAGTCGTATGGGTATTCCCTTGTAGGTAACTGAGTTTCTTTCTCTTGCTGTTTTTAAGATTCTCTCTTTATCTTTTGCTCTTGGCATTTTAATTATGATGTGTCTTGGTGTGGTCCTCTTTGGATTCCTTTTGTTTGGGGTTCTCCGTGCTTCTTGGACCTGTAAGTCCATTTCTTTCACCAGGTGGGGGAAGTTTTCTGTCATTATTTCTTCAAATAGGTTTTCAATATCTTGCTCTCTCTCTTCTTCTGGCACCCCTATAATTCTGATGTTGGTGCGCTTGAAGCTGTCCCAGAGGCTCCTTACACTATCCTCGCATTTTTGGATTCTTTTTTCATTTTGCTTTTCCGGTTGGATGTTTTTTGCTTCCTCGCATTTCAAATCATTGACTTGATTCTTGCGCTCCTCTGGTCTGCTGTCGGGCGTCTGTATAATATTCGTTATTTCAGTCCGTGTGTGCTTAATTTCTAGTTGGTTCCCCAATATAAGATCGAGGGTCTTATTAGTTTTCGTGTAGATCTCATTAAGTTTATCGGCAGCTTCTAAACAGTTCTTGAGAGACCTTAAAAGTGTGGTTCTGAACTCTATATCTTCCATTGACAATTTTGTCCTGTTTCTTTGTCTCCGCATTTTGTTATGCTTCCTTGGTGCACCCCCTAGTGGTCTTTGTTCGCAGTCTTATAGATAAATCTTGATTGCTGTAGCTAATTCCAGGGAGGGTTTGACCTCCAGGCCAAGTGGCTATGAGATTCAGCTGTGTCAGCGGTGAGAGAACTTCTGTCCTCTAGGGAGGTGCTAATCTAGCCTTTGCCTGAGGCTATCCGGCAAATGCCTCTGTGCAGGGCTTGGGCAGGGCGGGTCGAACAGGATCAACAGCGTGGGCCGGAGAGAGCAGTTATGGCGGCTCTCAGTCCTGTCCCAAGGGGCTCTGCCTCTCTGAGTCCCAGCACCCGCTGCAAAGCTCGGAGAGAAAGCTGCACTCGCTCTGACCAAAGCCAGACAGTCCCGCTTCTGCCGTTTGAGTCTGGGTCCCTAAAGACTCGCCTGTATCTGGAGCTCAGAGTCTGCGACTCCCTCCCGATTGAAAACAACAACCGCGCCCTCCGCCGCCAGCCCGCTCCGCGCACTCCGCACCTCAGAATTTGACTTCAGCACTGCGCCTCCTCTGAGTGTCCGTATGCGTTTCTCTTTCCTCCTAGTTGTAGGACTTCCACTCAGCCAGCGCCCCTGTGGTTCTGGGTGATGTCCCTCCGTTTTTTGGTTTCACTTTTGAAGTAGTTGTTCAAAGCAGCAAACTCCAGCGTTAACCTATGCCGCCATCTTGGTTCAATTTTCCTTTTTTTGGTAGTCTCATTTCACTCTTTGGGTAGACCTTTAAAGACCTGTGAGTGTATTGCTCAAGTTTAATTCCTTTAGGTGTGGTTGCTACATGCTTTTCCCTTCAATAACAGACAGCAATAATGGCCAGTACTATCTTATGCTAAGCACAGAGTTGAGAACTTCTTGTATACACAGTCTCATTTCTTTCTCTCAGCAACACAGTGCAGTTGGTGGTATTTTTCAGGCTGAGTATTTAGAAATGATTTGGAGAAGTCAAGTCACATGTGAAAGTTAGATTTAGATTGCAAAGATTTCTGCTTCCACTACGATGTCAGGATTTCATGGAATCTGAGATGGTGCTTTGCATCTATGACATCACAGTTACTTTCTAAATTACTTATATTTCTGTATTTCGCCTTATAATACCAGTAATAATTTAACAAATGCAGAAATAGTTTGTGCTTTGGAGCTCTATTTTATAGAAAGTATCTACACTAATAAAAGAGAAAAATGGTAATTGGCGTACGGCGATACCCTTTTCATCGGCTAATCAGGGCTATATGCAAATTAACTGCCAACTAAGATTGGCAGTTAACTGCCAACAAGATGGCGGTTAATTTGCATATGTAGGCACAATGCAGGGAGGTGAAAGGGAAAGCAGGAAGAAGCCCCCTGCCACTGACAGTGATCGGAAACCCAGCCATGATCAGAGAATCAGGTGCCTTTTTCGCCCTGGCCAGTGATAGCAGGAAGTAGGGGTGGAGCCAGCGATGGGAGCTGGGCACGGTCGAAGCTGGCAGTCCCAGGAGTTAGGGGCCCCTTGCCTGGGCCTAAAGCGGAGCCCACGATCGCGGGGCCGCTGCAGCTGTGGGTCCCCGCTGCCCGGGCCGACGCCTCAGTCAGAGGCATCCTGCAGGAGCAGGGGCGGAGCCCGCGTGATCGTGGCGCCCCCCCGCTGCCACTGCAGGTTCCTGCTGCTCGGGCCGGACGCCTAGGCCAGAGGCGTCAGGCCTGGGCAAGGGGCCGATCCTGCGATTGGAGGGTGATGGGGGTCAACGCCTGAGGGCTCCCAGTATGTGAGAGGGGGCAGGCTGGGCTGAGGGACACTCCCCCCCCCCCCACACCCAGTGCACGAATTTTGTGCACCGGGCCCCTAGTTTATAATAAAAGCAATATACTAATATTTGGTACAAAATTATTTTTTTTAACTTGAATATAGTGGGGTGATATTGGCTAGCAGAACCATACTTCAAGTGTACAACTCAACAAAAAAATTTTCACCCTACATCATGTACCCACCGTCCCAAGCAAAGTCTCTTTTCCTCCTCATTTTCCCCCACTTTGCCCACCTCCACCTACACCACCTCCCTTCCCCTCTGGCTGTCACCACACTGTTGTATGTGTCTTATATATCTATTTTTTGTTTAATTCCTTCACCTTCTTCAATCCAGTCCTCCAACCACCCTCCCTGTGATAGCTATTAGTCTGTTCTCTATTATCTGTGAGTCTGTTTTATTTTGTTTGTCAGTTTATTTTGTTCATTAGATTCTACATGTAAGTGAGATCATATGGTATTTGTCTTTCTCTGACTGGCTTATCTCACTTAGCATAATAATCTCCATCCATCAGGGGGTTCCCTTCTTGTTTTGTTGATGGCTTCTTTGGTTGTGCAGAAGCTTTTTAGTTTGATGTAGTTCCATTTGCTTTTCTGCTTTGTTTCCCTTGTCCATGGAAATATATCAGCAAAAATATTGCTGTGAGAAATGTCTGAAATTTTTCTTCTAGGATTTTTATGGTTTGGAATCTTACATGTAAGTCTTTAACCCATTTTGAGTTTATTCTTGTGTGTGGAATAAGAAGGTGGTCTAATTTCATTTTTTTGCATGTGCCTGTCCAATTTTCCCAACATTTATTGAAGAGACTGTCTTTACTCCATTGTATGCTCTTGGCCTCCTTTGTCAAATATTAATTGACCATAAAGATGTGGGTTTATTTCTGGGCTCTCTTCTATTCCATTGATCTATATGCCTGTTCTTGTGTCATTACCAGGCTGTTTTGATTACAGTGGCCTTGTAGTATAGTTTGATATCAGGTATTATGATCTCTCCAACTTTGTTCTTCTTTCCCAGGATGGCTGAGGGCATTAGGGGTCTTTTTTGGTTCCACATACATTTTTGGAATATCTGTTTTGATCTGTGAAATATGCTGTTGGTATTTTATAGGAATTGTTTTGAATCTGTAGATTGCTTTGGATAGTATAGGGATCTTTTTTGGTTCCATATAAATTTTTGTAATATTTGTTTTGATCCGTGAAATATGCTGTTGGTATTTCATAGGAATTGTTTTGAATCTGTAGATTGCTTTGGATAGTATAGACATTTTAATAATGTTAATTCTTTTAATCCATGAACAAAAACACACTGAAATATATGTTCTCATAATTTAAATTACAGGCATAATTGTTTTAAGGAGCCATGGGTGGTTATTTCTCAATAACGATTATTATAAATGGAATTTTAGCAAATACATGGTTTCACATATATTCTTTGTGTACTCCTGTGTCACATTTCACATGAATGATAAAATAAAATAGAGGTTTAAGTGGCATGGTCTGGAGTCCATGTGATGGTGAGTTTCAGCTTTATAATCCTTACTCAGTCTCCTTAATAAACAAAACTCCTTTTTAAACTTGAAATATGGGTCTGAATGGTTGAAGCAGACACCATATTGGGTGGGCTCTCAGCCTTACAGAATGAACTCTGTATTTTATTAAGAAGTAAGAAAATGTTTGATAAACCACAGTTCAGACATTATCATGCTGCCTCATTTCCGGTTTTTAATTTATGAGTATTCTTTAAAAGACATATTTTGGCTAGTACATATTTGGTAACTGACTGACAGAAGAGAATGAGTGCATTGGCTCACCTTCTTGTGTTGACTTGCTCACTAAGAATTAGTCTGGCACCACAGAGTGGGTTTACATCACAGGAAGCAATTGGGTGGTAGTGACTTTTAGTTAATATTGTTATATAGTATACTCAAATCAATAACCTAAAACAGTCTACTCTAAACAGTACATTTAAAAAATGGTCTCAGATGTATCTTTTTCTAGATTTGCTAATTTGTTTGGCAAGATCCAGAAACAACATTGTATTTTATTGCTACCTACTTGGGGCTGCTTTCTGAGATGACGCACCCCACCCTTTAGAGGAATTCATTCCTTTTTCTAAAATGTAGTATTTGTTATTTTTGTCCATGTGCTGGACTTAAATTTCCAGCTTTCAGAATTTAAATATTCATGTACATTCTGTCCTAGTGGCATTATATAAGGATCCTCCCCTCTTTTAATATGTGGACATTACATTCCTTGGCCTAGTATTTGTTTTGCATCTGTATTTCAGTGTAATCCTAACAAGTTCATTCAAGCAGTGGTTGAACTGAGGTTAAGTGGTATTATGGTTGTTTGGCAGGATATGGCCATAAACACTTCTCTTTAAACACAGAATCGCCTGGGGTGACTGTAATATTCAATTGCATAATCATAGGTTACACTTTACAAACACTAGAATGAGTACATGGGCCGAATACATCTTCAATGAGAAATGGCTCAATGGGATAAAGTCTACTTTAGGAATGATCTGTAGAGTTCCCTTGAAACTATTATAATTAATACTAGAGGCCTGGTACACAAAATTTATGCACGGGGCGGGGGATCCCTCAGCCTGGCCTGCACCCTTTCACAATCCGGGACTGCTGGCTCCTAACTACTCTGCCTGCCTGCCTCATTGCCCTTAACCACTCACCTGCCTGCCTGATTGCCCCTAACCGCTCTCCTGCCTGCCTGATTGCCCCTAACCGCTCTCCTGCCTGCCTGATCGCCCCTAACTGCTCGCCTGCCTGCCTGATTGCCCCTCACCGCCTCTGCCTCGGCCCCTGCCTGTGATGGCAGCTGTCTCAAACCCCGCTGCTGAGGCTTTATCTGGAAGGTCGTCTGGAAGGACGACTGGAACGACATCCGGAAGGTCGTTTGGCTGTCCGGTCTAAGTAGCATATTACCCTTTTATTATTATAGATTTTGCATTTAATAAGAATGTTTTGATTGGGTGGATCAATGAATAGTTTGTCAGGGTTTCCAGTAAGTCTCCCACCTAACATGTAAAGGAATAGGTTAAAATGTTACCAGTGTTTTGAATATGTATTATATAGATAAAAATTTTTTATCATATTTTTTTCTCTCTTATTTCTCCCTTCCTGATATTTTTGTGATTTCAAAGTTGTTTTGCAAAAGATACCCTCAGAAGTATTTCACTCTAGGCAGTGGTTCTCAACTCTCTGGCCCTTTAAATACAGTTCCTCATGTTCTGACCCCCAACTATAAAATTATTTTCGTTGCTACTTCATAACTGTAATTTTGCTACTGTTATGAATCTTAATGTAAATATCTGATATGCAGGATGGTCTTAGGCAACCCCTGTGAAAGGGTCATTTGACCGCCAAAGGAGTCGCGACCCACAGGTTGAGAAACGCTGCTCTAGAGACAAGATAGAGTGGGTTTAGAGTCACTGTATTTGAAATGAGCAGTAATGTGTCTGTGTAGAGCAGTGATGGCGAACCTTTTGAGCTCGGAGTGTCAGCATTTTGAAAAACCCTAACTTAACTCTGGTGCCGTGTCACATATAGAAATTTTTTGATATTTGCAACCATAGTAAAACAAAGATTTATATTTTTGCTATTTATTTTATATATTTAAATGCCATTTAACAAAGAAAAATCAACCAAAAAATGAGTTTGCATGTCACCTCTGACATGCATGTCATAGGTTTGCCATCACTGGTGTAGAGCAACTCTACTGTGGGTGTGAGGTAGTATTGGATAACACTCCATGTTACTGTGGGCAGCCCAAGAAATGAAATGAGATGCCTGTTACAGTGGGTAAAAAGGCCTTTTGGGCATATTATATATTTCTTTAGTCTGTTGTGAATATTTTTCAAAAAATTTTTTACTTCTTTAATTATCATTTGCAATATTTTTCAGAAAATTGGATATATTTGATACTGAATTCAGTGTTTTCATACTCTTAACTTTTACTAAAGTTTGTTAACCATTTATTCTTTAATTTACAAATAGGAGTTCTATTTTTCTTTTGGTAGCTGTCAACATATGTTTCTCATGTATTTTATTCAAACTGATTTTGTCTGTAATCTTGTTTTTAGAGAAATCAAATTGTTTGGAAATATTTCCTTGACACAGGCCCCACGGCTGAACACTATAGATTTTTGGGAAGTTTCTTAATTTTTGCTTCATGTATTTTGAGGTGTGTATACATTCATAATTATTATGTCTTCATGGTAAATTGTTCCTTTTATACTTATAATGTTCTTTTTTCTCTGGTAATACTCTTGGTCTTAAAAGTTGATTGGATGCTCTGTATGCGTGATGGGTTGGCATTTGTGGTGGTCTACTCTGAGTGATTAGCTTGGGCCCTGCCGTTTCATTGGGAGTTACTGATGCCAATTTTTATTGACCTTTTCTCTCAGGTTGGTCAGTTTCTCTAGAAAAAGTTTTCCAGTCTATAAATCTGAAGGTGGCTGGATGCCTACTGTTAACTGATGCCCCATGTTTTTCAGTATAGAGACTCTCTATTGTGTCAGGCTAAATCTCATTAGTTCCCCACAGGATAACCCCTAGTCTCACACTTCTAAGTTGCTCAGTTGTTGGGTTAGGGAATTAATTGCTCCTTTACACAGACTCTAAAACCAGTTCCTTTTGTTTCCAGTCTCACCCTTTACACAGACCTCAGTTCTGTAGCCTTTCTGGATTCTGCATCATGAGTAGACATTTTTTTAGCTGAATTTTCTTCCTGGTGACTTCCTCACCTCAAGCCCACAGTTAGGCTTCAGCTTCCTCCAGGTTGCTAAGTCAGTTTCCAGTTATGCATTGTTTCTATATCTTTCAGAAATTTGTAGAAATCTCTCATATGCTGCTGTTTCTTCTCCTGTTTTTTAACAATTTATCATTTTAGGAGGAAATGAAGGTAAGCGTATAGTCAATCATCTTCTATAGGGACTTTTTAGTTTATTTACATGAAGCCTTTTAATTAACATACATTATTGTTAAGCTGATCTTTAGGATGTAAAACACGAATTCAGTGTTATCTTTTGCTATATATGGAGAAAAGGAAATGTGTGTGTGTGTGTGTGTGGAGGGGGGGGTTCCACTGTGTTTTAATGATTTGAAAACTAACATACTTATTGCTATGGATTTCATTTATGTTAGGAAGTATTTTGATGTTTACTTTCTTTATGCTTGGTTTGGTAGACATTGAGCACTCAGTAATTTACACATTTTCCATTTTACAGTTTTCATAGTACTGTCATTTTTTTGTTGGAAGGGGCAAATAATTGCATAAATATTATAAATGATTAGTTATCTTTGTATTTTGAGAATGTGTTAATTGTTGCTATATTCTTTCAAATGCTTTATTTTTGAAAATAAACACATTAGGGCTATTATATAAAATAGAGATTTCCTTGACCCTGAGATACCTGGGTAAATCAGTTAAATACACTGCCATCTTCTTGACCTATAAATGGGAAATATAAAATTTATAGTATAGTTAAGGCTATCTTAAGATAGTTAAGGTTATCTTGTACGATAACAGACAGGAGAGTGTTTTAAAAATTGTAAAGGAGGACATCTGTGTAAGGTGGTGTGATGAGTAATTAATGTGTCCTTGGGCAGTCAGGAATTAAAGTATCCTATCTAATAATAGACAAACATGGTAATTAACCGTAACTTCACTACCCTTCCCATTGGCTAATCAGGGTGATATGCAAATTAACTGCCAACCAAGATGGCGGCCGGCAGCCAGGCAGCTGAAGCGAACAGGAGGCTTGCTTGCTCCAGTGATGGAGGAAGCCAACGTTCCCCGCCTGCTGCTGCTGGCCTCTGAGCTGCACTCTAAGAAACAATGTTGCAGTTATAGAAGCTAAACAAGCTCCAGATACCTGCTTTCAGCCAGCTTTGGCCTCAGAGCTTAGAGTGGCAGTGATGGCAACAATGTTTCAATTATAGAAGCTAAACAAACCCAGATACCTGCTTTCAGCCAACCGCAGCCTCAGAGCTGGAGCCAGGCCTCAGAGCTGGAGCTGGCTCTCAGCTCCAGTGACAGCCACAGAAGGTAAATAAATCCCAGAAAAAAAAAACACCCACAAAAAAACAACAACACCAAAAAAAAAACCCAGAAAAAAAGTAGAGGCTGGGAGTTTCAGTTGCCCGCCAGCCTGAAAACGGCCCTCAGCCCCTCACCCAGACTGGCCAGGCACACCAGTGGGGACCCCCACCCTGAAGGGGGTGTGACCAGCTGCAAACAGCCATCATCCCCCCATCCAGGCTGGCCAGGCACCCAAGCGGGACCCCCACCCTGATCTGGGACACCCTTCAGGGCAAAACAGCAGGCCCCCACCTGTGCACCAGGCCTCTATCCTATATAGTAAAAGGGTAATATGAAAACTGACCCTAACAGCAGAAGGACTGGGAATGACTGGTAACTATGACACACATTGACCACCAGGGGGCAGATGCTCAATGCAGAGCTGCCCTCTGGTGGTCAGGGCGCTCTCACATGGGAGGAGCTCTGCTCAGCCACAAGCCAGGCTGATGGCTGCCAGTACAGTGGTGGTAGTGGGAGCCTCTCCCGCCTTCTCATCAGCGCTAAAGATGTCTGACTGCAGTTTAGGCCTGCTCCCCGCTGGCAAGTGGACATCCCCCGAGGACTGCTGGGCTGCCAGAGGGATGTCTGATTGTCATCTTAGGCCCAATCCCCTGGGGAGCGGGCCTAAGCCAGCAGGTGGTCATCCCCTGAGGGGTCCCAGACTACAAGAGGGCACAGGCCAGGCTGAGGGACCCCCCCCCCCACCCCACCGAGTGCACAAATTTTTGTGCACTGGGCCTCTAGTTTGTATATATGCTCTTTGGTAATTGAATACTTCTTGCAAATAACTTTTAGTTGAATATTCTTCATGGTGTAGAACTTGTCCTGTGCTTTGCAAAATGATGTTCATTTCATGATACTTGTGAAGGCCAGGGTCAGTCCTAATGCTGTTATTTAAAGGATGCTCAAGAACTCATAGACCTCTAAGTTGTTCTGTGTTCAACCTAGAATTTTGGGATGCTTTCCAAAGACTCCTGTTAGGTTGCCAGTCTTATCACTGGAGAACTTATATCTTGAGATATTGTCTGCCTATGGAATGTCAGCCAATTTAGTTTGTCTGGGGAACAGGATATTAAGGAATAGGATAAAGGCCTGTTTTTTGGGAAGGAGGGTAGAACAAATCTAAAATCTAGAGCAGTGTCAGGGTGGTAGGCCTTGATAATGAGCCATAGCTATTAGCCTTGGGAAGCAAGGAAGTGATCTCAAGTGGAGTAGGGATAATATGGCTATGTTGTAGTACTTTTAGATCCAGCCCTGTCTCATCTCGTAATCATCATCATACTTCTGTGGTTGTCATATTTAAGCATAAAATCCATTGCACTTGAATTCCAAAGGTCTAGTAAGTACTAGCAGCTTAGCAACACTTACTGGTAATATGCTCCTCCTGTAAGCCTCTTTTTTTTTTTTTTTTTTTTTAAATATATTTTATTGATTTTTTACAGAGAGGAAGGGAGAGAGATAGAGAGTTAGAAACATCGATGAGAGAGAAACATCGATCAGCTGCCTCCTGCACATCTCCCACTGGAGATATGCCCGCAACCCAGGTACATGCCCTTGACCGGAATCAAACCTGGGACCTTTCAGTCCGCAGGCTGACGCTCTATCCACTGAGCCAAACCGGTTTCGGCCTGTAAGCCTCTTAAAGCTTGTTTCAGATGCGAGGAAAAATGGAAGTTTTCCCACTCTTAATTAGGAGAACTGGGAGAAAAAAAGAATATTAATAATTGGCTATTTCTGTTATAGCACAATTGGCATTTAGGTAAAGTATAAAGCATTAATTGATGTCATGTATTTAATGAGTGTACAATCTTCCCTTTCCCTGCCTCTTCTGCTCTTATTTAGTTTATTTTGGAAGCAGCTAGGTTATAGAGGAAATGATAAATTTATAGTGATTTTGTCAATTTGGGGATATAGTGATCAATACATTAGAAATATATTTTTTAAAAATAGAAAATAGATTCATCTAGTTACAACTTTTATATTTGTTGATACAAGGTATAAATAGCCTTGGTGCATGAAAAGTCATAGGGGTATTGGTTTTAGAAGCCATTTGAGTGCATTGCATTTGCTTATAATCTTTTTGGTTATGGGCCACAACAGTGGGATGTATATATATTTTAATATATTTTTTATTGATTTCAGGGAAGAAGGGAGAGGGATAGAGAGATAAAAACATCAATGATGAGAGAGAATCTACTGGGGATTGAGCCCACAACCTGCGCATGTGCCCTGTCCAGGAATTAACTGTGCCTTCCTGGTTCATAGATCGACACTGAGCCACACCGGCCAGGCTACAGTGGGATATTTTCATAGATTTCTGATATACTGTGTGTGTGCCAGTCAGGTTGATCATTCTTGGGACCCTCGTCTCTGTGAATGTATTTCTGGGATGGTAACCTCACCTTTCTTCTGTGTCCAATTCCTTCTTTTTGAATCCGTGATATCCAGTGTGATACTATGGAAAATAATTGCATATGTACATATTTTTTCTCCTTCACTCGTCTCTCGGCCTCCCTCTGGCAAGCACCAGTCTGTTCTCTGTATCTGTGAGCTTGTTAGCATACATGTATTTTAAGGATAGGGCAGTCCCATTTGAATTCTGTTTTATTTTCTCTTGTTTTGTTAATTTTATTTGTTTAAGGCTCTTTCTTAGAAAGTCTCTGATACTGCATAGTAGATGAAGACTGTCTTTGAACTGCTTTCATGAGCTTGAATGTCAAAATGTTTTTATTGTAAGAGGAAGCCAATTCTAGTTAACACTTTTCTGTGCTAATTAAAGCTTAGGATTTTAATCAAATGTTACTTAGCAATAATTATGTTACTGAGTTAGGTCAACGATGGAGGAGAGTGATGATGCTGGTCTTCTCGTTCCTTCACTAGGGACAGGGCACCAAAAGTAGAGGTCTGTGCAGTTTGGTATTGACACTGCTGTTGTGTAAGCCAAGCGTTCTGGGAGGTTCCTGGTTGGCCTTCCTTTGTCTGGGTGGTAGAAAGCAGTAAAATCCAGACAGAATAGGCTTTAGAATCTGGATAAGCAGGAAAAATGGCATTGCTATGGAAACTTTGTTCCACCTTTTGCAAATAAGTAACAGAAAAGTAACAATAACCTAAACAGATTTACATTAGAACTAGTTTGGAGAATTAAGAAAGATTTGTTTACCCAGCAGCAGTTTAAAGGTGACTCAGATTTGTCAGTAACTGAAGAATTTATTATTGACTTTTCTGTAGGATTCACTAACAAAGGAACTACAGAAAACTGAACTGAGCTTCTCTTTCAGTGTGGGTTTTTATTAGGAAGAATAAGTTGGTAGATGTCACAGCAATTTAAGAAGCTCTAGTCTGTTCTTGACTTAATTAAAGAGGAGAGTATTTTAATGTGTTCAACAGCAAACATTGAGTGCCCATTTGTGCCAGTTCTCTGGGGGAGGACAAG
Organism: Myotis daubentonii; assembly: GCF_963259705.1. Taxonomy (NCBI): domain Eukaryota; kingdom Metazoa; phylum Chordata; class Mammalia; order Chiroptera; family Vespertilionidae; genus Myotis; species Myotis daubentonii. Next base: position 24,726,531 of record NC_081840.1, on the reverse strand, counting down.
GATCAGTAAGATGTTGTCCCTGCTCTTAAAGATTGTTTTGTAGCATTCTAGGGGAAATCAGACATGGGCATAATGATAATAGAGCGACAAGTGCCCAAAGAAAGGCCAGGAGTTCAGCGGAGGGAGGAAGACTCACATTATTTCCTAGTGAGTGAGGGGAGCAGGCTCAGTAGGCTCCTGTATGAAGTGGTGTTTGAGCAGTGTCTTGCTAGGTGGGATTTGAGCATATGAATAGCTCTTCAGATTGAGGCATGGACAAGTGCTGGGAATAAGAACTTCAGATCTGCTATAGTGTCTAGCATGGGAAGTAAACGATGATGCCAGCATTTATTGAATGCCTAACTTGTTCTAATTATTATTTATTTTAATTCATTTAATCATAAAAATAACATAATAACTCTCTGAGGTAGATCATCCCCATTTTACAAATGAAGAAGTTGATGTACAGGTAGGTTAAGAAGCTTGCAAGGACTAGGAAACATCTTCCAAGAAGAACTTAGTAGAATCTGACCCCTGGCTGTTTCTAGAGAGCCCATCCTGATTTGCTGTTATACTTTTGGAAATGTAGCAGAGTGGATTGGAGTATATTTATGTAGAACCTCGAATGCCCACATAAGTATTCCTATATAAAAAAAGGCTAATATGCAAATAGACTGAACGATGCTCACTGACCATCAGGGGGCAGATGCTCAATGCAGGAGCTTCCCCCTGGTGGCCAATGTGCTCCCACAGGGGGAGCGCCGCTCAGCCAGAAGCTGGGCTCAAGGCTGGCAAGTGCATTGGCGGTGGTGGGAGCCTCTTCTGCCTCCACAGCAGTGTTAAGGATGTCTGTCGTACGGCTTAGGCTCGTGGGGAGTGGGCCTAAGCTGTCAGTCGGAAATCCCCTCAGTGCTCCTGGACTGTGAGAGGGAGCAGGCTGGGCTGAGGGACTCCCCGTCCCCCCCTCGAGTGCATGGATCTCATGCACCGGGCCTCTAGTTTAATATATTAGAAGATACTATTGTTTTCAGTGGTTCTATGTGATGGTTTAAAACAGATTCTCTCATTTCTTTTAATGTGCCCTGCTTTGCTGCTTTTGAAATGCCTCTCTCACTTTACCTAATTAATCTCTACAAAGTCTTAAATTCTTTGCCGATATGTTACTTTTTCTGTGAGGCGTTTTCTAATTGCCACGGAAGAAGGGATTTGGACTGTGTACCCTTTTTGTATCCCTGGGGTTACGTTCGTATTTGTGACTGAATGAAGGTCGGATAAATCTTCAACTGATTGAAAGGGAGGGTGATGAATTTTTAGACTTCTTATTGATGTTTCCTTATTGCTTTCCTTCTGAGTTATTTGTGTTTGAAATACTTTGAGAATAGGTAAAGTAAGATATCATATGATACTTTAGTTGACTGTGTTCCTATGAGAGTTGCTGGGGTCCAGCCCCAGCGGGTCCAGGAGTTCCCCAAAGGTGTGGACGGAGTCGGCGAAGAAGGAATGACACGGAGACAGCGTTCAGTTGATCAGCAGCCTAGCCAGGATCTCCAGCCAGGATCTCCAGCCAAGTTCTGGTCTGGATCTCCAGAGAGATTCTGCTTAGGATCTCCAGCCAGGTTCTGTACAGGTTCTCCAGCCAGGTTCAGTCACCAGGTTCCAGTCAGGCTCTCCTGCCAATCTCCGCAGTCAGGTTCAGTCCAGGATCCCCTGCCATGCTCTCTCGCCAGGCTCCGCCTCCAGGCTCCCAGGCCAGTCCCTCTCCAGGATCCTCCGGCATGCTCTCTCCAGCGAAGTTCTTCTGTCCCTAGAGAACATTCTGTGTAGGTTCTGTGCCTAGGCTCTGTCTCTCTTGGTCCTGTCTTCCAAGCCCTGTGTTCTAAGTTCTGTCTCTTTCTGTCTTGTTACATCTGTATTTATACCAGTTGATTCAATCCTATCAATCTCTATTACAAAGGTTAGGGCGTTTCTTATCTCCATTCCAGGGAGTAAAGATTATGTAGCTTAAGCATGATTGTTCATAGTTAAAGTGATTAATTACCCGCCTGGCACTTAGTTGAGGGGTTTTATTCCCTCCCTAACTTCAGGGGAAAATCCCTACCTGGGGATTCAACCTTTCTCGGAGAGGTGACCTTGGTTAAAACACAGCGCCAAGAAGGTGAGCAAACATATTAAGAACCGTATGCCATATATGCCAGGTCCCTTGAAACAGCAAGGATGGACCGGCTCCCGGCAGAGAGTGAAGAAGAGAGATTATTCTGGATTTTGGGTTACTGGGGGCGATTTGTGTGAGACTGGGCTTTGGGCTTGATGTTGAGGGAGATGTAACATTTATGTTGGCAGAAGGGACAGGGCACACCCAGCTGAGAGAGCAGCCTGAGCAGAAAGGACAGAGATGGGGTCAAATATGAAATAACATTATCTGCCTTGAATGTGAGTTTCTCGGCTTCCTGCTACACCCATTTTACAGGGTAGAGAATCTTTTGAAAGCCCTGGTTTTCTTTGATAGCCTGCCAGAAAGATGGATGGTCCAGCAAAATGTTTGCCTTATTGTGGTTTGAATTTAAGGTAAGTTCCTAACACGTGGAATATAAAGTTCAAGTGCTTAAGATGCCTTTTTGGTAGAAAAAGTGCTATTGAATAATAGGCCCATTTGGTCTAAACTAAACTTACCCTCCAGAAATTCCTTAAAATCTTACAAGTCACCTTCCATTTAACTGGCTGGTAGTCAGCCGATTGGAGCTTCCTCCAACTGTCTTCTTTAGACCAGCAGAGACCTTCAGACTGTAATGGACTCCTGCGGTTGGATTCAGCTTCTTGCTCTTTATGTAGAAGCTCTGCCTGTGATGTGGGAACTGAAGGTATTGAGGAGAGGCAGGGCTAATTGGACCTGTGGAGAGGAAAAACGAAGAAGTACTCTCATAATAAGGGAGGGTGTTGGAATGCAGAGGGAGGGTGCCTTTGTTAGGAATCATCTTCCAACAATTGGAAGCCTTTTTAAGTGTTTTTGAGCCATAACCCAAAGCACTAAAAATGATGCCTTGAAACTACCTGTGCCCTAAATTAAAAGCCTTCTTCCTTAGTAAGTCTGGATTAAAAGTCACATTCTCAGCACCCAGCATGGAAGGAGCAGTCTTCCCCAAGACGGTCAAGGTCATAGCTCACCGTCTTGCTGACTGATTATCCCGAGGCTCTGGACCCTACCTTTGGGAGAATGAAGGACTAATGGGAAGGTGTGTCCAGCTCTGTGTGTCCGGCCTTCATCCCAGAGTCCTCTCTGGACATGTTTGCTGTTTTTCAGTTTCCCTTTTCTGCTGAATATTTTAGGGCCATAGATGTTTACATGTAAGGAAACATGACTCCTAATATATCTCCAAGGTGTAGAGTAGCATTGTCAGACAGAAATATAATGTGAGCTTCCATATATTTAAAACTTCTAGTTGTCATGTTAAAAGAAAGTACAAAGAAAGACAGATAATTTTAATAATAGGTTTAACCCGCATATCCAAAATACTATCCTTTCAACATGTAACCCAATATAAAAAATTGAGAAATTTTACCTTCTTTTGTTCACACCATTCTTCAAAGCCCAGTGTATATTTATACTTTCAGTGAGCCTCCATTTGGACCACTGCCATGTTGAATGCTTGCTGGCCACATGTGACTACTGCCTCTGTTGGGCAGTGCAGGATTGGAACTCTATCTGGCATATGGTAGAAGCACAGTAAGTCTCTGTGAAATTAAGGAAGAAGAAAGAAAGGGAGAGAGGGAGGGAGGAAAGGAAGAAGGACGCAGCAAAGCTTTGAAGATAAGTAAACAGAGGAACACTCTTTTATTTTTTTCCAGTTGGAAACTGTCTTAGCAGTTTCTAACCAGAGCAGCAGCTGAATGATGCTTATTAAACTTTTCGTTTAAAATCAGTTGCAAATGTGTTATCTTGCCGATACATCCCTTTAGCAACATTGTTTAGATAGGTTAAATTTTACTGTCCTTAATTTGCAGGCTTAGCTAGGTTCAGTGAGTTGTGTGTTTTAACTTGGATTCAAGTTCTTTTGCATACTAGCTCAATACTTTCTCCTTCTATGAACCTTCTCATTGGTTTGTGTTAGGCATGCCCAGACTTCCCTATGAACACTAGTTGGTACTTAGATAAGGATATATATTAAAAGACAGACTGAATAAATATTGTTAATACAGAACTATTTAAAAATGTTATTAAAGGCCACATCTTAAAGTTTGTTTTTAATTAATAATCAAAGACATGAGTAGGTGCATAGCCAAGAAAGTTGTGTGCGTGTGCCTTACTCTAGGTGTTAGGATCATCTGAATTATAGAAGGCACATAAAAGTTTGGTACCCTGGCTGGGTGGCTCACTTGGTTGGAGTGTCCTCCTGTACATCATAAGGCTGCGGGTTCGACTTCTGGGTCAGGACACATACCTAGGTTGCTGGTTCCATCCCCGGTTGGGGAGTGTATGGGAGGGAGGCAACTGATTGATGTTTCTCACATCGATGTTTCTCTCTCTCTCTCTCTCTCTCTCTCTCTCTCTCTCTCTCTCTCTCTCTCAAATTAATGAGACATATCCTCGGGTGAGGATTAAACAATTTGGTGAGTAAAAAAGAGCATTTAGGACAAGTTATGTGTACATGTGTTCGAAACTGTCCCTCTGTGTAACCGTTTTACCTCTCCAGGCATTGTTTTCCAGTGGGATGTGTCATGATTTCCTGTTCTAGCACATGGGAAAATGTCTTGTCTCTTGCACAGTGGGAAAGGGACTAAACCAGCACAATAACCCTCCAGTGCTTAAGCTACTGGATTGTGTGGCTTGTTTTTCAAGCCATTAAAATGGTTGGTTTTATTGTGCTTAACATTTAAATAACACCGTAAGGCAGATACTTTTGGTATGATTCAATTTATGTCTAAAATGTTGAAGAGGAATTCAAGTGAATTTCTAGAGTATCAGTAAGATTTTGGAAACATTGCATTTCAGCAACCTTTTGGAAGGAGGCCAATACCGATCACTTTTGTACCCAAATCCTACTCTGTAGAGCAGTGTGTTAATGGGATGTTACACAAGGTGTTCATAGAAGATAGACCTACAATATAATTTTAAGCTTTTCTCCAAATCAGAAGATGTTGCAAACTATTTTGTTCACTTTCACTCAATTTAAGATAATGTACCATGAATTTGAAAAAAGTAATGCAAAAGTTATTCAGTACAAAGTGTATATGCAGGTCTTTGTCACAGCAAACTCCACTGCCTAGACTTTAATTGACCTGAGCAAAGAAGTTAATTCTCTTCTATCTAGCATGTTTGGGAGATCAGTCACAAGGAATTTTTTCTGAAACCACACAAATATTATCTTCCATGCACGGTAAGATTTTGAGTGGATGGCTCCTACACATGCTTTTGTTTCTCTTTTCATAGCCTGGAGGAATGCTGTACATTCACATAAATGAATTTTTTACGTGACTGAAGCCCTCTTTCTGTGCCATATTCCAGGCTCCAGAGTCACTGTGATGACCTGCAGAGTCACACCTGCTCTGCTTTCCTAATAGGATACCCTAGGATCGGAATGGAAGGGGAGGCGGGCGGTCCTTCCTGCAGAAGGGGGTGGAATCCTGAAATACACTCGAGTGCATGAATAGCAGGTGCCTGAGGGTCTGTGACTGCAGTTCCCAGCCCGGGCTGAGCATCACAGTCACCCAAGGAGCTCTAGGACCTTAGAGCTGTCAGACTCCTCTGTTTTCCATCAGCATCCCCCTAGTGCACCCTGCACGTCAGCCAGGATTTTAATTTCTCACCGAAGAGCTGCCTTGAATCTGTAATCATGGCGCACCATGGAATTTTTACTACTCTACCTGATTATTAGTAGTGTTCTGATGAATCTCCGAAGTATTCAGGACAGTTGGTTCGCTTGTTGTTGTTTCTGAGACAGGGAGACTGGGTAAGGGTGAGCCGGGCTGGCTCCTCTGCAAGAAGTCCTGAGAGAACACACTCCAGGGAGTTGGGTCGGTGGGTAGCTGGAAGGAGGAGGGACAGGTAGGCAGATCTCAGAGCCTGGAAGGGCTTTCTGGTTTTGATTTTTTTCGTGTGTGTGTGTGTGCGTGTGTGTGTGTAAGTGTAAGGGGGCATACTGTTCTATTAATTTTTTATTGTATTATTTTTTCTATCACCATTTATTCCCTCTATGCTGTCTCCACCTTTCCCCATTCCCCATCACTCTGTTTATTAATTTAATCTGAACAGTTTCCCATGTAAATAACTATTTTTCAAGTAACTGTTTTCCCATGTAAGTAACATTATTGCCCATGTATTTTCTTTACTTTAAATATGTAGTTGAAACACTGTTTAGGAATTGGCTCGGATCCCTTTTCCTTAGGACGCCTTTCCTTCACAGGGCGTTGTAGGAACCTCCACTGGGCTTCCACAGAATGTTGACTTGAATGTTCCTGTCACACTTACCGTATCTTGCTCCATGTAATTTTTTTGCGTGTGCACATCCAATTCTTCATCTAGCATTTACTGAACCTTTTCTTGGCAGACGTACTGTGATAAGACCTCACAATGCAATGGCAGTGAAAAGGAAATAAAAAAACCAAAAAACCCGAACAGTTTTGTACCTGCATTCAACTTGCTTAGTTCATAGGCCGGTGAGATGCAGACATTATTTAGATAATCACACAAATAAATATTACCTTATAACTGTGTTCAGTGGTGTGAAGGAGAGGCAAATGGTGCATATGAGAACAGTGTGAACGAATAGACAAGGTGTTTTATTTGACCTCAGATTTAATACGATCCTTGTCTTGCCCGTCTGTAAAAGGTCAGTGCAACCGAGAAATGCCTTTTATACTCCAAGAACATAATGTGCTGACAGTACTCTGCTGTGGTTGGAGGGCATCGGGGCTCTTTGTGCCCAGCTCTGACCAGCCGGAGTACATCCAAAGGAGGCGTCCACCCTGAAGAAAGGATTTTAGATGATGCCTGGTTAGAAGAACTATAGCAAGCGGTTCTGAAGAAAAGAAGACACAGCGAGGACATGTTAGCTGTTGTCTAATATGTAGTCACTTGTTGAGGTGTATCGAAGGGATTCTGAGAGTTGACAGGCCATGAGACGGCTCTGCTGGTACCCTTTCCATTCTAAGATTCCATAGCTTTTAGAGGATCTGAAGCAGTTCTGTATCTCATGGGAACCAGGAGATCCGGAGGATTGTTTTCAGCCTGTGTAATTGAGGTGTGGAGGAAGAGTGTCCAGTCTTCTTCCTGCCCAGGGACCCCTCTAACTCAACCTTCTAGGCAAGAGGAAGCCACAGAGGCTTGGCTCCTCAGGGAGAGCCGTGACTCCCAATAACCAGTGTCTCCTGAGGACAGGCTCCTACAGCTAAATGCTCCAGAAATTCCCCATAGCCCACAGGATGAAGTCTGAATGCCTTCCCATGGTAGCAGGCCTGTGGCTTCCTCGACAACTCCTCTCTCCTCACTGTCTCTCCTCACCGAGCCTTGTTTGTTCCAGTGATGTGGAAATTCCTTGCATAATGTGACATCTTGCCCTTTGGGGCCCTTGCTGTTTCTTTTTTCTCAAACACTACTTTCTGTTATTGAATAAATTCTTTCTTCCCCCCTTTCAGGACCAGTTTCTGTAGTTTTCTTGGCTTTCTAGCATTAGTTACTTTGTAGCATACTATAGGATTGGTGCACGACATTTGTGCACTGGGGGGGGGGGGAGGGGAGAGTGGTCCCTCAGCCTGGCCTGTGCCCTCTCACGGTCCGGGACCCCTCAGGGGATGTCCACCTGCTGGCTTAGGCCTGATCCCCTCCCCCCCTCAACCCCCCCCCCCAGGCCTAAGCCGGCAGTGAGACATCCCATTCGCAGCCCGGGACTCTTGCAGTCTGGAACCCTTGCTCCTTACTACCCACCTGCAGTGGAGGCAGGAGAGGCTCCCACCACTGCCACTGTGCTCACCAGCTGTGAGCCTGGCTTCTGGCTGAGCTGCGCTTCCCTTATGGGAGCGCACTGACCACCAGGGGGAAGCTCCTGCATTGAGTGTCTGCCACCTGGTGGTTAGTGTACATCCTTGTGACTGGTCATTCCGCTGTTAAGTCGATTTGCATATTAGGGTTTTACTATATAGGACTAGGGGCCCGGTGCACGAAATTCGTGCACTGGGTGTGTGTGTGTGTGGGGGGGGGGGGAGAGTCCCTCAGCCCAGCCTGCCCCCTCTCACATACTGGGAGCCCTCAGGCGTTGACCCCCATCACCCTCCAATCGCAGGATCGGCCCCTTGCCCAGGCCTGACGCCTCTGACAGAGGCGTCAGGCCTGGGCAGGGGACCCTCATTTCCCCCCATCACTGGTTCTGCCCCCAGCCCAGGCCTGATGCCTCTGGCCCAGGCATCAGGCCTGGGCAGGGGACCCCCAGACCCCTCCGATTGCTGGCTCTGCCCCTTGCCCAGGCCTGATGCCTCGGCCAGAGGCGTAGACCCCCATCACCCTCCGATCGCCTGATCAGCCCCTTGCCCAGGCCTGACGCCTCTGCCAGACATGTCAGGCTTGGACAGGGGACCCCCATCTCCCCCCGATCACTGGCTCTGGCCCCCGCCCAGGCCTGAGGCCTCTGGCCGAGGAATCATGCCTGGGCAGGGGACCCCCATCTCCCTCTGATCGCTTGCTCCACCCCCCGCCCAAGCCTGACGCCTCTGACCCAGGCTTCAGGCCTGGGCAAGGGGACCATCATATCCCCCTGATCCCCGGCTCAGCCCCCCACCCAGGCCTGATGCCTCGGCCAGAGGAGTTGACCCTCATCACCCTCCGATCACCAATCACCGGATCGGCCCCTTGACCAGGCCTGAGGCCTCCGGCAGAGGTGTCAGGCCTGGGCAGGGGACCCCCAGCTCCCCGCGGTTGCAGGCTCCGCACCTGCCCAGGCCTAACGCCTCTGGCTGAGGCGTCCAGCTCGGGCAGCGGGGACCCGCAGCTGCAGCGGTCCCGTGATCGTGGGCTCCGCTTTAGGCCCAGGCAAGGGACCCCTAGCTCCCGGGACTGCCAGCTTCAACCGTGTCCAGCTCCCATCGCTGGCTCCACCCCTACTTCCTGCTATCACTGGCCAGGGCGGCAAAGGCGCCTGATTCTCCGATCATGGCTGGGGGGCAGGGCAAAGGCAGCCCTAGGGCCGCCTTTGCCCTGCCCCCCACTTCTTAGCTCCCCCCTGGGTTTCTGATCACTGTCAGTGGCAGGGGGCTTCTTCCTGCTTTCCCTTTCACCTCCCTGCATTGTGCCTACATATGCAAATTAACCACCATCTTGTTGGCAGTTAATTTGCATATAGCCCTGATTAGCCAATGAAAAGGGTATCGTCATACGCCAATTACCATTTTTCTCTTTTATTAGTGTAGATTACTGAACTTTTTATTATTTATTTATTTTTTTAAAATTAAATCTTTATTGTTCAGATTATTACATTTGTTCCTCTTTCCCCCCCCCATAACTCCCCTCCACTCAGTTCCCACCCCACCCTCTGCTCTCCCCACCCACTGTCCTCATCCATAGATGCACGATTTTTGTCCAGTCTCTACCCGCATCTCCCACACCCTTTTCCCCCCCAAGAATAGTCAGTCCATTCCCTTTCTATGCCTCTGATTCTGTTATAATCACCAGTTCATTCTGTTCATCAGATTATTTATTCACTTGATTTTTAGATTCACTTGTTGATAGATGTGTATTTGTAGTTCATAATTTGTATCTTTACCTTTTTCTTCCTCTTCCTCTTCTTAAAGGATACCTTTCAGCATTTCATATAATCCTGGTTTGGTGGTGATGAACTCCTTTAGCTTTTCCTTATCTGTGAAGCTCTTTATCTGACCTTCAGTTCTGAATGATAGCTTTGCTGGATAAAGTAATCTTGGATGTAGGTTCTTGGTATTCATCACTTTGAATATTTCTTGCCACTTCCTTCTGGCCTGCAAAGTTTCTGTTGAGAAATCAGCTGACAGTCGTATGGGTATTCCCTTGTAGGTAACTGAGTTTCTTTCTCTTGCTGCTTTTAAGATTCTCTCTTTGTCTTTTGCTCTTGGCATTTTAATTTAGATGTGTCTTGGTGTGGTTCTCTTTGGATTCCTCTTGTTTGGGGTTCTCTGCGCTTCCTGGACTTGTAAGTCTATTTCTTTCACCAGGTAGGGGAAGTTTTCTGTCATTATTTCTTCAAATAGGTTTTCAATATCTTGGTCTCTCTCATCTTCTGGCACCCCTATAATTCTGATGTTGGTGCGCTTGAAGCTGTCCCAGAGGCTCCTTACACTATCTTCGTATTTTTGGATTCTTTTTTCATTTTGCTTTTCCGGTTGGGTGTTTTTTGCTTCTTTGTATTTCAAATCTTTGACTTGATTCTTGCGATCCTCTAATCTGCTGTTGGGAGTCTGTATAATATCCTCTATTTCAGTCAGTGTATGCTTAATTTCCAGTTGGTCCTTTATCATAACCTCGAGGGTCTGACTAGATTTCTTGAGGATCTCACTACATTTATCGGCGGTCTCACCGGTCTTTTCGAGGGTCTTACTGAGTTTATCGGCGGCTTCTAGAAAGTTCTTGAAAAACCTTAATAGTGTGGTTTTGAACTCTATATCCAGTAGTTTGCTTTCCTCCATTTCTGTCATTTGTGTCCTGTTTCTTTGTCTCCACTTTTTTTTATACTTCCCTGTGTTGATAAAGTGGTTTTCTGTGCTAAGTGTCCTCTGGGGCCCAGTGGTTCAGCCTCCCCAATTACCTGAGGAGGACACTCTTGGTGCACCCCCTTGTGGGCTTTGTGCACAGTCTTGTTGTAGTTAAGCCTTGATTGTTGTAGGTAACACTGGGAGGAATTGACCTCCAGGCCAATTGGCTGTGACAATCAGCTGTGTCTGCAGCGGGAGAACTTCTGTGCTGGAGACACCCCTCCGGGGCAAGACTTGCTTCAATGGGGCTTTGGTGCTCACTGAGTCTGCCCCCTGAGTGTGTCCTTTAAGAGTCCGAGGAGGTGCAAACTGGATGGTCCCACTCTGACCACTGGGCACACTCGCTCCTGGTTCTCTAGGGAGGTGCTAATCTAGCCTCTGCCTGAGGCTACCCAGCAAAAGCCTCCCTGCAGGGCTTGGGTGGGGGTGGGGGATCCCACGGGATCAACAGGGTGGAGCTAGCAGTTATGGCTGCTCTCAGTCCTGCCCTCAGAGGCTCCGCTTCTCAATGTCCTGGTAATCGCTGCAAGCACCTCCGAGAGAAAGCTGCCCTCGAGTTCCAACTGATGCCAGACAGTCCCGCTTTTCCCGTATGAGTCTGGGTCCCCAAAGACTCGCCTGGAACTGGATCTCAGAGCCTGAGACTCCCTCCCGATTGCAAAAGACAACCGCGACCTCAGCCGCCAGCCTGCTCCGTGTGCGCCTCTGTACCTTAGTATTTTACTTCGGCACTGCTCCTCCTCTGAGTCTCGGTAAGCTTTTCTCTTTCCTTCTAGTTGTAGAATTTCCACTCAGCCAGCCTTCCTGTGGTTCTGGATGATGTCTGTTCTGTCTTTTAGTTGTATTTTTGAAGTTGTTGTGCGAGGCAGCACACTCTGGTGTTTACCTATGTCGCCATCTTGGTTTCTCTCTGACCTTTTTAATTTAATTGCTTAGCTTGCTCCTCTAGACTGTAAAGCCCTGAAGACAGGGCCTATGTATTCTGTTTGACTTTTCAGGATGTAAGAGGCACTCAGTAAATGGCACATCTTGGGCATTCAGTAATTTTTGAATGACTGGATATAAATTCTCATTTGCTTCATCATATTGATAACTTATTGTGTGGCTTTGGCATTGGAACTTACCATACGTGAAATAAATAGTTGAACTTATGATTGGTTAATTAAGAATCTTGAGAGGTGCAGGAGTGCAGTGGAGAAGGTATCATGTTATAGTGATACTAGAGGTCTGGTGCATGAAATTAGTGCATTTGGGGAGCAGGGGTTCCCTCAGCCTGGCCTGTGCCCTCTTGCAGCCCAGGAGCTCTCAGGGGATTTCCGAATGACGGCTTAGCACTGCTGCGGAGGTGGGAGAGGCTCCTGCCACCGCTGCTGCGCTCGCTGGCCTTGAGCCCAGCTTCTGGCTGAGCATCGCTCCCCCTGTGGGAGCGCACTGACCACCAGGGGGCAGCTCCTGCATTGAGCGTCTGCCCCCTGGTGGTCAGTATGTGTCATAGTGACTGGTCCTTTCCCCGTTTGGTTGATTTGTATATTAGCCTTTTATTATATAGGATGTTTCTAGTTTTCCCTGAAGGTAATTTGGGTTATCTTCCATATACTAGTATATATATATATTATATATATTATGTACATATATACATGTATATGTACATATGTATTATGTACATATATATTGTGTACATATATACATGTATATGTACATATGTATTATGTACATATATATTATGTACATATATATTATATATATAAATATTATTGATTTCAGAGAGGAAGGGACGGGAGAGATAGAAACATCAATGATGAGAGAGAATCATTGATCGGCTCTCTCTTCCATGCCCCACACTGGGGATGGAGCCTGCAACCTGGGTATGTGCCCTGACTGGGAATTGAACTCTGACCTCCTGGTTCATAGGTTGACGCTCAACCACTGAGCTACGCTGGCTGGGCATTTGGGGTATTTCCTTTTAAAACCTTCTCAGAGTTATCAAATTGTTGTAGTCATATTTTCATGAAGTGCCTTATCTTAATCAGGACTAAGAAAGGGTAAAATGAGGCTAAGAAACAAATTGATAACCACCATCTTTTTAGATTATTGTGGTAAAGAGGTGAATGGTGTTTATAGGAAAGTATTTAGAATGAAGGAAATCTATAGTAAGTAATATTTCAAATAAAATTGAAAGTACACTATGAGCAACTAAACAGTTTGTGTTTTGATATGATGCAGAGCTCATAGTTTGCAAAAGCCGATTTATAAGATGTTACTGGACCACACTCATGCTTGCAGGACTTGCTTTAAAAAAGGCTTCAACCCGGCCAGTGTTGCTCAGTGGTTGAGTATCAACCTGTGAACCAGGAGGTCATGGTTCAATTTCCAGTCAGGGCACATCCCGGGCTGTGGGTTGATCCCCAATAGGGGTGTGCAGGAGGCAGCCAAGCAATGATTCTCTCTCATCATTGATGTTTCTATCACTCTCTCCCCCTCTCTCTTACTCTCTGAAATTAAGAAAAAAATATTTTTAAAAAAAGGCTTCGTAATTCATCAACACCAGTGGTCTGGCTGCCCAGGGCTTAATCAGGCCTTGGAAAATCTGATGTACTTAAACAGACATTTCTAAACATTGATGTCTATTAGAAAATGAATTATCATGCAATGACAAATATATTTCCAAGTGGATGAGCATTTTGTAGTGTATAGATGAGTCTTGTTCCGAGCTGTTAGATTACTAGGGCAGTATTATGATCTTCAGAAAACTACAAGGTGTGTGTGTGGCATCAAGGCTGGCAAGGGCGGATGAAGGTGTTGAAGCTAATCAGATTACTCCTACAGGTGGAGCTTAAGACTTGCTACCCAAGTTTGGTTCTTTGTCCCCAGCCAACATGTTGCCCTAGATTTCTTCAGGGAGTTGTTCTTCTAGGCATTAATCTTTTTCTCAGAGCTTCTGGCTGATTCTAATCAGAATAGGGCGTACCTTCCCTACTCTCCCAAACAGCTTCAGTTTCTCTGTTCCCCAAATTACGCAGCATTCCTTTTCAAATGTTGACTTATTAACTGGAACCCTCAGTAAGGGACTATTATTTTGTAGGTAGAGATTTTATAAATTGGTTTAAGTTCTCAGAATATTATTGATCTCTTTTTCCATTGATCTGCTCTCTAGACTTGCTGATTGATACCCAGGTTTGTATTTATAGGAAATAACCTTTTTACTTGAGAAGCTTTCTTTGGTGCTACTGTCTCTCTCTGTCCAGATTGTTCGTCCTTTGTAAAATGTTCACTTTAGATCAGCAGTGAGTATAGTTACTTCATCCAGAAGCAAACTATTTAACTGCATATTTGAGTTTAATGATTTGGATCCATGTTTCAGTTGAGTGATGTGCATTCCCATTGATCTTCCTGAAGCCTACAGTTGAGCAATATGCTCAAAACACCTTCTACTAGTAAAGTTAAGGTGAATTCCTCATTAACTCATTAAGAGAAAAGGTATTAACATGCTGTTGACTTCACCAGATGGTTAAGCAGTAACTAGAGAGGTAAGATAATTTGTGATTTACTTTGCTACTAAGAGGAAACTATATTAGAACTTGTCAAAAATTATTTTTACCTTTTTAATTATGGATAAGAAGTTTGGGGGTTTTAGTCATGGTTGGGCTGCATTCTGTGATATAATGCTGTTGAACTGCGAAAGAGAAAAGGTATAAGGGGCTAATTATAACCAAACATGCAATTATCTTGGTCTCTTTGAGATGAAACCTGGAGTGAGCCCTTAGGAAATTTTTCTTAAAAAGAATCCTTGTTGATCCATAGTTTTATTAAGTCAATAAAATATACTTCATATAAGTAGCTTTGACATAATAGTGAAGAAAAATATGCTTAATTTTGGCAAGTATGAAATTCTCTAGCACAGAGCATATGCTGGTTGGTTAGTTTTGTGTTTTGTTGCACTGACGAAGTCCAGCCCTTCTTTGAATTCTATGGGGGCTCATACTATGATTGTTAATTCCTCTAGCAATACGATGAGCCGGGCTTTGGGATGGATGGTTAAGAATGACTCAAACATTGTCCTGCTGTGGACTATACTAGAATTCCTTCTACAGGGACTCTGTCAGCACCAGGCTCGTTTTCCTTGGCCCAGGACATGGAAAGATTTATATTTATTAAGTACTAATTATGTGCCAGGTACTTGCTAGGTATTCTAAATATGTTATTTCAGTTAATCCTTTTTACAGCTTCAAGATTAAGGAATTAGTTTATGCATTTCAGTTAGAGGAGTAACTTGTCCAGGGACTCACTAAAGGCAAGTCTGAACCTTGGCTTCCTATCCAGGTCTGATGATGGAGCCTATGCTTTTTCCATTTGGCTGTGATACTCTGGGCTTAAAGAAGGAAACACAGTGGTTGGAACAACATTTCTTGCTCCCTCTTTCCTAAGGTGTCAGGATCTCTTTCTGTATACTTGGGCCAGATGAACATCCTTATTAAAAATAACTATGCATTCATCCATCAGCCACCTAGCCATCCATCCATTCATCATGCATCCAACAAACTTTTATTGAATACTTATTGCATGCCAGGTGCTGTTTGAGAACCTGGAGCTGTCCTGGCTTCCAAGCCCTCAGCTTTCATAAAGCTTATACCCAGCCATCCCAAGACCCACCCATTACAGTGAGGCTAGAGGGGCTGGATTTCTTAGCCCAGGGCCAGACGTATAGGAGGCCCTCAACAAGTGTTAGTTTCTTTTGCCCACCCATTTCTACCTAGTATTTATGCCCCTGGCCAACGATTGTCCCCTGTTTGTTCATTTATGGTTGTACTCTGAATTGCTGACTTGGGTTTCTGTGTTCTTCAGTTTAAGATCAGTCTGTTCATCTTTGGAAGCCACCATGTCCCACAGAGAGACTTGGTTGGAGTGGTCAGTTGCCCTGATTTTGAGTAATAACAGGCAGCCTGGGATACAAACTTTCAGTTATAAGATGAATAATGTACAATGTGATGATTATAGTTGATGACACTGTATTGCATAATTAAAGTTTTCTAAGGGTTATGACTTAAATCCCCCCAAAGGTAAATATGTGAGGTGATGGATAATTAACTTAATGGGGGGAATCCTTTCACAATGTGTATATACAGGGTGTGGCAAAAGTAGGCTTACAGTTGTTTGTATGGAAAATAAAATAATTGTGACTACAATAATTAATAAATAATACAAGAATAAACTAAACTTCACGTACTCACAACTGTAAACCTACTTTTGCCTCATCCTGTATATCAAATCATCAAGTTGTACACTTTAAATATTCTACAATTTTATTTGTCAAGTATTCTTCAGGAAATCTGGGGTTTTGGGGGTGGGGTGGGGTATAAGGAAGGTGGTATGATAAAAATGCTATAATTTTTATGAAAATATCATTTTAGCTCTTATATTAGGCATTAACCCTGATTACATAGTGTACATATACTTTTGTATTGTTTTGAGTAGAATTGTTAATACTTTACCATATATTATACTACATGTGTCATTTTGAAAGGTTTACTTTATTTTAAAGTGATGTAAATGAGTTAATGCTAAAACTCATTAAGTAGAACATGTAACATGTTCTATTATGATATAAATTCATTGAGCAAATGCTGTTCATTTTGGAGAAACTTGAGTTCATCCCATTTTTGGAATGTTTCTTTTGCAGAATATCTTGTATCTTTTGATAAATCTCAGTTATTTACAGATAGATCTTCCATGTAAAGTGATACATTTCTAAATGCGCACTTAGAGCTTAATCTCTTTCTAGAATTGGTTTCTGTGTGGCTAATGGATGATTTCAGAATGTTGAAGATAGTCATAATCTCAAAGATCAGTTAAATGTAACCTTGATAAAAATATTTTGAGAATAGTGTGCACTTCCTCATTTGGATACCATCAGCCCCATACACTCCAGTTTGTCACCATAGAGATTGTGATTTGAGTTCCATTTTTCTTAGTCACCACAGTTTCCAAGTGTTGTCAATTTTATCTCTAAGTCTCTCTTAATTCATTCTTTTCTCTGTTCCCGCTCTCCTGGTTCAGCCCCATTTTCTGGCCTACAAAACAGCAGCAACCTTGTCGCCAGCACTTTTATTCAGTGCCTTTCATCCTTCAGGCTCTCTTCCATGTCACTGTTGAAAACTTTCAGGGGGAAATAAAGTGTGTGTGTGTGTTTACACATATACATACATGCACATTTGGTTCTGATTGTGACAGTCCCTAGTGCATCTTTGGTGGCTCCTTGTTGCCTGTAGTGTCATCTCCTTTCAGGTTGTTTAAAACTGGAATGGTTCCAGCCTTCCAGCACCAATTCCTCACCTTCTCCTTGCCCTTCCAGGTGGTTCCAGTCAGTGAACTACTTTCTTTGTAGTGGGATTGTTAGGGATGCTTTGTTGGCATTAGGTGTTCACACTTTCTTTTGTTCAGGTAGCCTTATAAATGTAAAAGCCACCATTTCTGACAGGAGATTTGCTGTTGGGTGGTGGACATATGGTGCAATATACAGATCTTGTAATATAGAAACCCACATCTGAAACCTATATGTTCATGTTGACCAGTGTCACTCCAATAAATTTAATTTAAAAAAGCCACCATTTCATCTTGTTTGAATATCTTACGTTAGTACATGCTGAAGCAATTATATCATCTAAGGTAGCAGTGTTTTCATTCTGCTTTACAAGGTGTGAAAAATTCTCACATAGAATATTTTTTTTTTGAAAGGCTTATGGCCTAAATGGAATAAAATATCTAAAATTTAATTGCAGTTCTTGTTGAAAGCTATTTTCCAATTTAGACACTATTTGAAAGTTCTGAATTATTTTTTGTATATAAAGTTAACTTCAAATTCATCATTAGAATTACAGCATTTTCTTTTGCAATAAGAAATACTTATTTGGAACATGTGAGGAGATGGATGTTAATTAAACTTACTGTGGTAATCATCTCCCAATATATACATATCAAATCATTATGTTGTACACTTTGAACTAGTACAGTGTTATATGTCAATTATCTATAACTAGGGGCCCAGTGCGCAAAATCACGCAAGACCCAGACCCGGAGCGCTGTGGGACCCAGTGTCAAGTCCTGCTGGTGCCGCGGGACCTATCAACGCACTTCCTGGTGACCGGTCTTTGGTCATAACAGTGCTACGACCACTGGGTTTTTATTATGTAGACAATAAAAGTGTAATATGCAAATCGACCGAACAACCGAACAGCAGAACAACCGTCTGAATGACCTTCTGGACGACCATACTATGACATGCACTGGTGCCAGGCCAGCCAAGGCGGGTGCAATGCGATTGGTCAGGGGGCCTTGCCATCACTTCACGATCGCCCCGCAGAGGGAGGCCCAAGCCACTCTCTGTGGGGTGATCGATGGGGGGGCTCTGATTGATTGCTCCAAAGAGAGGGAGGTCCAGGCCACCGGCTGGCAGGGCTATCGATCGTTCGGGGAGGGAGAAGCTTGTGATCGATTGCCCCACAGAGGGAGGCCCAGGCCAGCCAAGCGATTGCAGCCCACGCCTGACACCCGCAGAGGGAGGCGACTGGTGGGTGGGTCAGCACCACACAGATGGCAAACAGTGGCAACGGCAGGGGCGGGGCCACTGCTGGCAGCTGGGGGAAGGAAAGCCCCAATAGTTCCTGATTGCCGGCCAGGCCTAGGGACCCTAACCAAGGGGTCTCGGATTGCAAGAGGGTACAGGCTGGGCTGAGGGACACCCCCCTGCTCCGTGCACGCCTGGCCTCTAGTATCTCAATAAAACTGGAAGAAACCCCCCTCCCCCCCACACTCCCTCCCTCACTCACTCACTCTGCTAGCCTACCTCTCCTTGTATAATGAAGATGACCACAAAGCTTCATAAGGCATTCACATCACCATAGGTTTTAAAAAAATGCTCATTTGTACATCAGCTGCCTGACCGAATTATACGTCCTTCTAGTTTAACCCGAATACTTCTCTTTGAAAGTGATGACCCACACTACAACAGTAACTCCCAGTGCTGGGCCATGTGCTGACAACTGACGCTGTTAGGATGGAGGTTTGGTGGTCATCTTTGTAATTGTGTGGTGATTGATCCCACACAAGTCCATGGATGCCAGAAATGATACTGAAGTAGGCATCTGGCTGCCCTGCTTTATGAAGGGCAAAGCCAAAGCTATTCAACAGACATTGAATGGAGAGGAAAGCCAATTCATCTCCTGTAGCTCTCAGGGAAAATTTCCACGTGGCCTTTAGAGTTTAAGTGCTCCTTTGTACATTTGATATTTAAATGGTTTCCGTGGTGTGTGCTCTTTGTTTACTCAAACACTATGTGCACAACAGCCTTTTCTGTCTTTATTCTGTTTCCTCCCCTGAAATGCTTTTCCTCTGTTCTCTTCTTTTCTCATTGGAAACTTACTCGTGGTTCTTCCTTGATTCCATTGACTATGTCTTGTAACCTTTGTGTTCTTTGCCATCCCTGAGGTTGGACCTACCAACACTTTGGTTTGTATTATTGCTGTTTTTCATATCCTTCCCCATGAATAAGATAGTAAACTTTTTGAAGGGAGAGTCTATATGCCTTTGTGATCTGTGGAACTCTGCAGCTTTGTGCTCAGAGCCTTATACCCTGTTGATGTTTAAGAAAGGTTTGAATCAAAGCAAATACTGGTTTATAAACACAGCAAATAATTGCACCTCCATTAAGATCTTACTTGTTAGGGTACAGGTGGATCTCAGTTTTAATTGAGGCTGGGGCAAATATAACACTCATTTCTGAGAATAAGGAAATTACTTTTGTCAGCTAAAATTTTTTTGTCGTTTAGGTCTAACCACTTTGTGATACTCATAATACGTTCCTTGATGTGTATTCAGGTCCGGCTTCAGCTGTGAACTTTATTTCTGGTTTGTTTCCTTGTTAACTGAGTGTTTCTTAAATTCTAGTGAAGGGAAGAGGGAGGCAGTTGATTATCTAGTTGCATTATCCCCCCATCTGTTTCCTGTGTGTGACAGCAGTTTCCACCTCGTGCCTTCGCCCGTGGGGTCAGAAGCACCATACACATGTGGCTTCGGGTTCTCCCAGTGAGAAGAACTTACTTTCTAAAGATCTGTTTATTTTTTTAGGCAACAAGCTTGCCATTAATATATCCTCTTGTCACTTTAATTCCCAAAGTGACTTTTCTGGTGTGAAGAGTAGGTGGCACACTTTGTAAGGTGTCACAAGAGCCTGTGCCTTCCTGTGGGGGATTAGGACGATCTGTTCTAGAAGAGTGCCATTTTGAGAGGGAAACCTTTTTAAAAGTCAGTCTGAGTACTCTGTGAAAAATGATTACGGGCAGAAAGGAGATTAATGAGGAATCTGGGGCAGTTGTCTAGTTGAGAGGTAACAGTGACTTGGACCAAGGTGTTGACAATAGAGAAATGGAAAGGATTGAAATAGTCTTTAGGAAGTAAAATTTATGTCTTGACAGAATGAAAAAGGGGTGTGGAAGAAAGGAATGGGGATGAATCCTAAATTTTTGGCTCAAGTTAAAGGGTAGATAGAGGTGACTTTAACTGAGTCGAAGAAGCCTCAAGATGAAGATAAGCCTGTAAAATGACTGACTTCTTTTGTCATCACCATACAGCCTTTTCCTAGCCAATTTATTTGCTTGCTGCTCTCTGCCCATGTAGAATTTTTATGCTTCAAACTGCAGGGCAAAGAAGAAGAAGTAGTTTCTACCGTTTGGGGCCACAGAACCATTGGGTATGCGCTTTCCTGGAAAGAATGTTTTTCTTGTGTCCTCATGAGTTGTCAAATCCATTAAAGTTAAAAAATACAAGTCTTGCAGTCCCGTGATAAGTGGATTGTTTCAATAACAAGTAAATTACATTAACTTGGGAAGATTTATTTTTCAAGTAGCTGTATTGATCTTTACCCAAAATTCATTATCTGGGAGTTTACAATGAAACTCTAATACGTTTCAGAGTTTTCCTTTTTTTTTTTTGATGTTAACAAAATACATTTCTTTTTCTTATTTCTTTTTCAGATTTTAAATTTCTTTTAAAACTGGGCTGTTTTTCCTTAACTCCCAATGATAATTACTGCTTGTCTTGTGATCATGTAAGCTTAATGCAGTAGGATGAGAGAAACAGGTGCCTACGGATTACGTTATCCAGTGTGTTTTCTTCATTCAGAATTCCTCAGGATAATTTCTCTTGTCTTTTTAATGCCAGATGTTGGTTTCAACAGCACCTGATAAAATACAAGAGAGGAGCTTTTCCTGCTGAAAATTCATAGCTTGAGTCTAAGCATAAGAAAGTATCAAATAAACTCTAATTAAGGAACATTCTACAAATCTGGCCTGGAATCTTCAAAATGGTCAAGATTTGAAAGTCAAGGAAGTCTAAGGAATTCTTGATTGAAATAGACTAATAAGCTATGAATACTAAGTGCAAAGTGAGATCCTGGGTTGGGCATCATTGGGATAACTGAAGAAAGGTAAATCTGGTCTGTGGATTAGATGATGGTACTATATCACAGTTAATTTCTGGATTTTGATGGTCATAATTATTGTAGCTTTGTAGAAGAGTGTCCTTGTGTATAGAAGTTACTCAGTAAACACTATAGGGGTGATAGACCATTATATTGGCTACTTACTCTCAACTGATTCAGGGAAATCGAGTTATTTTTCCTAGTCTGGCAACTTCTTTTAAAAAATATATTTTTATTGATTTCAGAGTGGAAGGGAGAGGAAGGGAGAGATAGAAACATAAATGATGAGAGAGAATCACCTATCTGCCTCTTACACATCCCTCATTGGGGATTCAGCCCACAGTCTGGGCATATGCCCTGACCTGGAATGGAACTATGACCTCCTGGTTCATGGGTTGATGCTCAGCCACACCAACAACTTCTTTTTTTGTAGTTAAATCTGAGATTATTAAATAAGACACCCCCTGGACCCCCTCTTCTGTTAGTTGATTAGTACTTCAAATTTTTTTGCTTATCAAACAAACCATTTTAAGGGGTTTGCTTCTTTGAGTTGTCTTGACTTTTAACGGCCCTGTCACTGTGGCTTCCTGTTGTATATTAATTGTCTTTTGCTATTCTGCTTCTAGATATTCCTCATCACCTCATTAATACAGTGGGGCCTTGACTTACGAGTTTAATTCGTTCCGTGACGGAGCTCGTAACTCAAATTACTCGTATGTCAAATCAAAAAGTGAACAAGTGAGACACGTGATGCTGGGCTGATGTTGTGGTGTTCACTGTGACGTTCGCTGTGCCAACTAGCGGTGGGGTATCTGAAGCTGGCTCGTAACCCGAATTTTAGCTTGCAACTCAAAGCAAAAAATCGGCCGAGAGGCGGCTCGTATCTTGAAAAACTCGTTAGTCGGGACACTCGTAAGTCAAGCCCCACTGTATGTTATTTTCCTTGCCCATTCTTTATTTCCCATTACCTATGTTTGCCTCCTGCAACAAATTACTTCTTTCAGTGAGAAAGTCTGGTTTACAGAAAGATGGCATTTTACTGCGATGCAATTCTGTGATAATGATGCATTTGAACTTACTTTGTTATGCTATTCTTTTCTCCTCTGTTCACTGGTGAGCTGTTTAAGCTTTCTTTTTTTCACCACACTGCTTCTGTCCCAGAACTGAGCATGTTTCAATAGGTTTTTAGTAAAAGGTGTTGGGATGGTTGATTGCTGTCTTAGAATTCAGAGTTTTCAGAAAGTTTCAGCAGGGTAAGGGCAATTCGGTAGAGTGGCAAATGTGGTGCTCTACTAATTCATATCTAGTCAGCTCATGCCTGTGTTTGTGAATGGTTAGCCCCACAGGTTTAGGATTACGCATATTGGGACCAAGCATATTGTGTGTGATTCGGAATGGGGGGAGGGTAGCTGTGGGGAGTAGATGAACTGTCACAGTGCCTTCTCTTTCTGAGAACAGCACTTGTCAGTTGTCTGATTGGTAGAATCTCTCTTCCCCCCTCAGTATAGAAAATCATGGGTTACAGGCCTTGAATTGCCCATGCCCACCCCATACCTTCGTTTCTTTGGTAGAACTAAAGTCCATTAGAAGGCTTGTTTTCCTTAAATAGGTTGGAGGACAAACTTCTCCTTAGCAGTTACACTAATTTCCACATTTCTCAGAAGGCTCAAGGAATAAAGCTTTTAGAAACCCAGAACAGCAGTTACATTGCACTTACTATACACCCACACATACAGGCTTTTCTTCAGCATTTTATTTTTCTCTCTCGCTGCTTTTACAGTGTAGGTGGCCTTCTCCGGATTGCTTTTGACAGGAAATTGAGCAACCTTTCCTTTTTGGAACAGAATATATTTTACTGCTGAGAGAGAGAGAGAAGGGAAAAAATGAAGTGTTTATGTTTTGAAATTTTATGATGAGTTTTTATTTAAAGATCAATTTAGATCTAGAAAAATGGAGGAAGGGGTTAAGTTTCATATTGCGCACTAATATTTCTCAACCTTCTTAGTAATTTTTGGGCCCTTTTGTGTGTGTGTGTGTGTGTGTGTGTGTGTGTGGAATGCTCTGGGTGCTAGCAATGGGCAAAACTGGGAAAACAAGTATTAGGGTGGGACCTCATCCCCAAGTGACCTTTCTTCCCCCAGCATATAGCTGGTTAAGGGATTCGGAGGGGACCCTCCCCTGACGTTTCCTCCCCTGGCAGGTGGTAGACCCCTTAGAGGAGGAACAAGGGGGCCGGAGAATAGCCTCACACGACTTCCATACAAGCCTTTCTGACCACTCCCTTAATCATTAAGCCCCCAGGACAACGAGGTTCTGGTCTGCATCAAATATTCTTAGAAACAAAGCCTTGGGTCTGTTGACCACAGAAACAGAGTTTTGCTCATAATAGAGATAACAACTAGGCCTCAGCTGTGTTTCAGCTCTAGGCCTATAAAAGCAGCAAAATCAAATGAAGCAACTCCATGGCTGATTTGAGGGCCAGCTGCAATGACCATTGACCCCCTAGCTTGTACCAGTCAGTAGAGACCACAACCCTAAAGGAACACACCTGGAAAGCTGCTGAATGTGCTATTGAAATCCTCCCCTGAGATTTCCCTTAAAATCCTGCCTTTGGGGAACAGATAAAACACCTTAAGAGGAAGGCCCCTTCTTTCCCCTTCTTCCCTCAGGTGTGCTCTCTCTTTAGAGCAGTGGTTGCCAACCTTTCCGGCCTCACAGATGTGGTCCGCAGACCATCAGTTGGCGACCGCTGCTCCAAAGGTTTCCTTAAACCAGCGGGTCGCCAACCTTTCGGACCTTGTGGACCACCAGTTGGCGACCGCTGCTTTAGAGCATACCCTATGCCTTTCCTCCCGTTTCTTTCATCAAGGTGCATACTTTTGCTTTCTGAGTCCATGCAGCCCAGCTGGCTCACTTCTTCTGCCTCTGTGACTTTCTAGCCAAACTCAAGGACCAGGTCTGACTTTCTGGTAACTCCTGGTGTCTTTTGCCATTACGATTAACAAAAAAAGTATGTATTTTGAGTGTTAGAAGTTCCTTGACCCATTTTGTGGGAGCAATCTGTAGACCAATTATATAAAAAATGCTAATTTTATTCCCTGGAATATCTGACTCAGAATATCCTTTTATAGGTTTCTTTTCTCCCAAGTTTTCTTCTGCTGTGCATACCATTTGATTATGGTAGGGTAGAAAAGACATGTTGCAGGTTCGTCCTGAGCTCTATAAGATCATAGTGTGGGGACAGAGTAGTCCCTCAGTAAGTCTCATTTTGCATGCAGTTAAAGTAAGCTGTGAAGTGCTTTTATATTTGGCTGAATAAAGGTGGGAGCCCTAATATCCAAGGTGATAGGCTGGGAAGAGGAATTTTCCTTCTTGTCCCCACCAGGAATTGGGAATACCTGTGAGGGAGACTAAGGTCTTATTCTTTTTACTCTTTTTTTTTTTTTAATTAAATCTTTATTGTTCAGATTATTACATTTGTTCCTCTTTTTTTTCCCCCCCATAACTCCCCTCCTCCCAGTTCCTGCCCCACCCTCCGCCCTCACTCCCCACCCACTGTCCTCATCCATAGGTGCACGATTTTTGTCCAGTCTCTTCCCACATCTCCCACACCCCTTTCCCCCCCAAGAATAGTCAGTCCATTCCCTTTCTATGTCCCTGATTCTATTATAATCAACAGTTCATTCTGTTCATCAGATTATTTATTCACTTGATTCTTAGATTCACTTGTTGATAGATGCATATTTGTTGTTCATAATTTGTATCTTTACCTTTTTCTTCCTCTTCCTCTTCTTAAAGGATACCTTTCAGCATTTCATATAATCCTGGTTTGGTGGTGATGAACTCCTTTAGCTTTTCCTTATCTGTGAAGCTCTTTATCTGACCTTCAATTCTGAATGATAGCTTTGCTGGATAAAGTAATCTTGGTTGTAGGTTCTTGGTATTCATCACTTTGAATATTTCTTGCCACTCCCTTCTGGCCTGCAAAGTTTCTGTTGAGAAATCAGCTGACAGTCGTATGGGTATTCCCTTGTAGGTAACTGAGTTTCTTTCTCTTGCTGTTTTTAAGATTCTCTCTTTATCTTTTGCTCTTGGCATTTTAATTATGATGTGTCTTGGTGTGGTCCTCTTTGGATTCCTTTTGTTTGGGGTTCTCCGCGCTTCTTGGACCTGTAAGTCCATTTCTTTCACCAGGTGGGGGAAGTTTTCTGTCATTATTTCTTCAAATAGGTTTTCAATATCTTGCTCTCTCTCATCTTCTGGCACCCCTATAATTCTGATGTTGGTGCGCTTGAAGCTGTCCCAGAGGCTCCTTACACTATCCTCGCATTTTTGGATTCTTTTTTCATTTTGCTTTTCCAGTTGGATGTTTTTTGCTTCCTCGCATTTCAAATCATTGACTTGATTCTTGCGCTCCTCTGGTCTGCTGTCGGGCGTCTGTGTAATATTCGTTATTTCAGTCCGTGTATGCTTAATTTCTAGTTGGTTCCCCAACATAACATCGAGGGTCTTATTAGTTTTCGTGTAGATCTCATTAAGTTTATCAGCAGCTTCTAAACAGTTCTTGAGAGACCTTAAAAGTGTGGTTCTGAACTCTATATCTTCCATTGACAATTTTGTCCTGTTTCTTTGTCTCCGCATTTTGTTATGCTTCCTTGGTGCACCCCCTAGTGGTCTTTGTTCACAGTCTTATAGTTAAATCTTGATTGTTGTAGCTAATTCCAGGGAGGGTTTGACCTCCAGGCCAAGTGGCTATGAGAATCAGCTGTGTCAGCAGTGAGAGAACTTCTGTCCTCTAGGGAGGTGCTAATCTAGCCTTTGCCTGAGGCTATCCGGCAAATGCCTCTGTGCAGGGCTTGGGCGGGGCGGGTCGCACAGGATCAACAGGGTGGGCCGGAGAGAGCAGTTATGGCGGCTCTCAGTCCTGTCCCCAGGGGCTCTGCCTCTCTGAGTTCCAGCACCCGCTGCAAAACTCGGAGAGAAAGCTGCACTCGCTCTGACCAAAGCCAGACAGTCCCGCTTCTCCCGTTTGTGTCTGCGTCCCTAAAGACTCGCCCGGATCTGGAGCTCAGAGTCTGCGACTCCCTCCCGATTGAAAACGCCAACCGCGCCCTCCGCCGCCAGCCCGCTCCGCGCACTCCGCACCTCAGAATTTGACTTCACCACTGCGCCTCCTCTGAGTGTCCGTGTGCGTTTCTCTTTCCTCCTAGTTGTAGGACTTCCACTCAGCCAGCGTTCCTGTGGTTCTGGGTGATGTCCCTTCCGTTTTTTGGTTTCACTTTTGAAGTAGTTGTTCAAAGCAGCAAACTCCGGCGTTAACCTATGCCGCCATCTTGGTTCTCCTCTTTTTACTCTTAACTTCTGTTTTCTACGTTTGGGAACAGGGTTTGGGAGGTAACATAATTTGAAATACTGTTTCACCTCAGCAAAAATTTAAAAATTGGTTTCTTGAAAGCTCTGATGGACATGTATAGTCTGGTTTATTTTAATATTTTTAGAATAGTACATGTTCTGTAAATTATTAATATTGACCACGTTTGTGGGTTCTTTGAACTACTAATAAGCTTAGCAGTCACAGGAGATGCTTATGACTGTAGCTTATAAACCTACCTGAAGTGACCAGTGTGAGAACTGTAGAATTTATCAGTTATCACGATGCCTGGCTGCTTTGGAACAGAGCTGCTCAATCTTACGATTATTGACATTTTGGGCTGGATAACGGTTTCTAATGGGGGGCTGTGTTGTGCATTGTAGGGTGGTTAACAGCATTCCTTGCTTCTACCCTTTAAGTGCCAGTAGCATATCTCCCACCTCTGTTGTGATTACCACAAATGTCCTGGCATTTCATAATGTCCCCTGGGTTGCCCCCTACTGAGAACCACTGGTTTGGAATAGTGGTTGCCATAGGCAGATGATGGACTAACTACATCAAAGTCACCTAGTTGGGGGAGGTTCTTACTCATTCAAGTCCTTGGATTTCTTCCCATTTGTGTCGATACTGAATAGCTAGGTTTAAGAATTTGTTGTTTAAGTGGGAGTGGTTGTTAGTTGACTTAAATTTCAATGTGTTGAACTGTACATAGAGAGTTTACAAATGAAAGAGGGTTTTAGAGGTAAAGTACATTTTGCAATTATGATTTTATTTGTAGTGGTGATTTTCCCCTTTTTATTTCTATGAGGTACCATTGTTTGCTTTTCAAACGTTGAAAAGAACTTTGTTAGACTAAACTTTATTATTATTTTAATCTAGGTTTTGAAAGAATACCTCAAGTTGGACTCAAAGGCAAGAACTTTGAAGTGGAAAAGGGTGAGTTGGTGGATTAGTCACTAAGTCCTGTTGGGGGAAGGGAATGTCACTCAAGTGTTCATTCTTAGAAGGCCAGCTGCTTATAGCAAAATTTTGATTTAGCAAATGTGGATCCTATTTTCCCCCCATTGTTTTTTCCTCTTTTATTGTTTTTCTTCTGAGAGGCAGAAGAGAGGAAACCCCTGTCTCCATCTTTATAGATAAAATAGTTCAGATATTTTTCTGGCTACTTAAATTAGTAATGTGAAGGTTTTTTTGTTCATGTTTATGTTTCTGCTCCATAGTAAATGCATTTCAAAAAACCTGTGTTTCTTAAATTGTGATTGGAATTTATCACGTTCTAAATACGAATCCCGTTAACCTTGATACATTAGTTTGGAATATCCTGAAAAATTCTGAGGTGGTTGGATGATCTACTGTTTGGCAGACATTTGCATTTGATCATGTAGTGATTGTAGTTGGGTACTGCTAGGTAGAAACCCAGTTCTGTCCTAGGCCTATCCTAATGTTTTAGTGGACGTTTCTCAAATATTTTCATTAGTTTAAAAGGGTATTCTCATTGAGAAGAATAACAGCTTACTTTGATTGAAAGAGACTTTTTTTGTGTGGGCTGAAAATGCTATAATATGCTCAACTCGTAAATTCAGGTAAAACAAGTGGTTTGGGTTGTGTAGGTTTCTTTGATTTTCTTACTTTGTACTTAACCTTCATCTCAGCCAGATGCTGACACAAAAGTCTTGGGTTTTTTCTTTGCTGCTTTGTCAGGAGCAGAAGCCAGTTGCCTGAGGAGTCAGCTCCTCTGACGCTGCATCCCCCAGGGTAGTCAAGGTTCTCTGAGCACCTCACCCCTTGCCACCTTTGCTCCGCGCTTAGGGCTTCTTTCCTGAAGTCCGCTGGGTAGTTGGAGCACTGCTCTCACAGTGGCTTGCTATTTCTGACCTTCTTGAATTTCAGTAAGAGAAATTGGGGAATGATTATTTCTGAATATGTTTTTAAACTACATGAGGACACTTTGCTTCTGGCACTTATTTGACGATTCCCAGCGTCACTCTTTTTTAATAGAGCTGGAATCTGAGAAAGAATTTTAGGTCTCTGTAATTTTTATCCATGAAGCGCCCATGTTTTTTATTAGCAACCAAATGAAAATGTGTCTTTGGGAATGTAGCGTCTTTTTAACCATCAAGAATTCCTTAGCGGTGAGCAGCAGCCTGCCAGGCATGCTCCATGAAGGTCGCTGTAGCTCAGGTACTGTGTGAGAGAAGAAAAATCAGTGCGTATTATGGAGTGCTCAGTGGTTTCCATCTCAGTCTTGTAAAGTTGTTTTCAAGATTGTTTTTTCCCCCTCCTGAGAATCGTATAGAAATGTGCACCTTCAGTGCTGTCTCTGTATGTCTTATGGTACTTTAAACACTTTTGAATAAATAACTGCTGGTTGATACACTTGAGTGTGACAGCTTTTAGCATAGGCCTTAAGTTTTAGTTTTATTATGAAGCCAAGCTTGTTTAAGCTTTGATGTCGTAGCAGCTACACCTTGTTTTTTGAATTAGTTGCTTAGCTTAATAACCTGAGATTTAACTCATTTTTTGTTTAATGGCAGTAATAACTGAGGAGGCTGGTACTGCAGGTTGGGTGGGGGATTTTTCAAGGCATTCGTACTTGCTCAGGTCTCCTCGGACAGCAGACAGGGGAGGCCACGATGGAACAGTTTTCTAGACTGTTCCTGGCCTGACTCTTCCTTGGCCTTCTGCATGGGCCGTGCTCTTTCCTAAAGTGCTCTCCACGTAAGGGATACCTAAACAACGCCCTTCCTCTGAAAGAAAACAAAAATCCAGAATGTCGCACACACCAAAACCCAACCCACAAAACCTGTGTTTTATATGTGCTCTATGTGTATCTTATTAAATCTGTCATTCTTATATCTTTTTACTTATTTTTTAGTAGTATTGTCCTAGAATTATAAAAGTGAATGAAGAAAGCACACCCTTTGCCTTTCCTTTACAATTTTTAAAAATTGCTATATTCTTTGTAAATACCTAGCAAGAAACATAGAGTGATGTTATCCCAAGTATTGATAATGATATCTAACTAAATTAAGCATTTTCCCAAGTATTAATTTTTTGGGGGGATTTTCCCCTTCTTTTTAAAAAAGTTATATTTTATTGATTTTTCACAGAGAGGAAGGGAGAGAGATAGAGTCAGAAACATCGATCAGCTGCCTCCTTCACACCTGCTACTGGGGATGTGCCCGCAACCATGGTACATGCCCTTGACTGGAATCGAACCTGGGACCCTTGAGTCTGCAGGCCGACGCTCTATCCACTGAGCCAAACCGGTTAGGGCCCCCCTTCTTATATAGATAATTATGTAGTCATAGGTAGGTGAGATATTACTTAAATTTTTCAGTTATTTCAGTTTAGTTATTACATCCCAGACTTCAGATTTTAATTGAGGAAATTTAAAAAACTCAACTTCTTCCTTTTTAAAAAAATAAAATAAAAAAGAATAACATGGATCACATTTACTTAAACTGATAGCTTGCTGGTAGAATACACAAAAGTAAAGACATACTTTTTGTTGTTTTATGTGAAGTTAAACTATTTAACACTAGAAAGACTGAAACTTAGTATATACCTATATTGCCCAAAAGCAGTCAAAATGACTGCATTGTGAAAGAATAATATCGGAGCACTCTTCACTTATGTTCCTTAGCTTTTCCAATAACTCACTTCTATTCGACATTTCTTTCATGAATTTAGGGCGCAAAAGAAATAAAATAAACAACTTATTAGAACAATTATCACTGCATAAAGATTCGAATAACAAGTACTAGTTTAGCTTATTGAGCAACTGCAACTTATCAAGTATCGACAATTTATCATGTACTTGTATGTTATCATGTGACGGTAATTGAAAAAAAATGAAAATTGTTATTTCAATACAGAGCCGAACTGGTCATATAAGAAATTTACTCAATTCAATAATAAGAGTCATTTGATCATTTAAAATTTCCCAAGCAGTCAAAATGACTGCTTTTGGGCAATATAGGTATAACACATATATATATACCGGAAATGAAGGAGGGGGAGGTAACTACAATTATTAATAAACGCATTTATATGTTGTACAAAAAGTCACAAAATTCTAAGACATTGTGTCCTTATATACATAATTGTTTTTCTAATTGAAATTAAAAAGCAGTCAAAATGACTTCCTTGGGCAATCTAGTGTTAATAAGTGAAAAAACGCTCCTGGACTTTTCTTGTTATATGTGGTGGAAGCAAGAAACCTAATAATCATAATGCCTTCCATTGGCCAACCAGGCAATAGAATGATGATAGAAGATTCAGAGGTCAGTTAAAAATGGGCACGAGAGGGTAAGGACACCTACCCTCTCATGTCCATTGACGTGGTGCACCCTATCTCTCTTTACCTCATTATTCTAACAAATTATGTTTTCATTACAACATAAAAGAAATGCTGTGCCAGTGACAAAGACATGACTTAAATAATAATAGTACTTTAAATATATTAACTCTAGGAAGAATATAACTGAAATGTTTACCTTGAGTAGACTTGTTAGATTCTTTGTGTCAACCTAAATTGAAGTTTCATGGTGGCACTGAGGGTACAAAATGGAGATAACTTTTTAAGATAAACACTAGATGAAATTGTATGAACTAAATGCTAAGTATAATGAAAATATTAAATATTTAGAGTAGCAAAGGGATGATTGCAGAGTTTTCCTTTTATCTTTGGCCATGATTAATTTGAATTGAGTTTGGCATGCCTTGAGGTCATCTCAGAATTATTTTATGATGCTTATTTATTATGCATAGCCTTCTTTGTTCTTGAAAAAAGAAAATTGATGAAATTTTTTTGCCTAGCAAACATTTTTATCAGCCTGCAGAACTGTGATATGACCCCTTCACATTTACTAATGCCCTTATACCCTCTTCTCTTCCATAAGGACAGTTTATTCTCACTGAATCCTTATCTTGATGTTCTTCAGAAATTTAGAGTGCAGCGGTCCACCTCAAATAGAGAGATGCCTCTTTTAAACTCATTCTAGTGGCAAATAGCACACATGGTTGGAAGAGTGCCTTATTTCTTAGTACATACCTCAAGTCATTTTCTGAGCCCAGGATTTGTACAAGTACAATTCTTCGTGATGCTACCAGGTGACCCACTTTCTTGACTGTCTAGTTAATTTAAACTTTGCTAATAGGAGTGATTTGGACAAACGTGTAAAGTAAGGAATCAGAAAATAGAGAAGTAAGAACACAAACTGTGTATGTGAATATGGTGGCGGTCAGGGTGGGATTGTGCAGAGCTCTGCCCTCCCCTCCTGCTCTGGCTTGACTTCATAAATTGGGTGGGTGAAAGCATTTGTGAAGACCTGGCTTCTGGGACCAGATCACAGGGTGGAACTAGAGATGAAACTTGTGGAGAGCTTGCACCTGCCATTTCTTTGTGATATACTGATGTTTCTCAAAAGGTTTGGGAAACTTAGTGGTGGGGGTTTGAGTTTGAAACCTGACTTTATTTAATGTTTGTCAAACTGAAGCATATTTTAGACTAGAGGCCTGGTACATGGGGAGGGGGGATGTGTCCCTCAGCCCAGCCTGCACTCTCTCCAATCTGGGACCCCTCGAGGGATGTCCAACTGCCCGTTTAGGCTGATCCTGGCCTAAACGGGCAGTTGAACATCCCTCTCACAATCTAGGACTGCTAGCTCCCAACCGCTCGCCTGCCTGCCAACCTGATCACCCCCTAACCACTCTCCTGCCAGCCTGATCGACGCCTAACTGCTACCCTGCTGGCCTGATTGCCCCCAACTGCCCTCCCCAGCCAGCCTGGTCACCCCCAAATGCCCTCCCCTGCAGGCCTGGTCACCCCCAAATGCCCTCCCCTGCTGGCCTGGTCACCCCCAACTGCCCTGCCCTGCAGGCCTGGTCACCCCCAACTGCCCTCCCCTGCAGGCCTGGTCCCACCCAACTGCCCTCCCCTGCCAGCCTGGTCCCACCCAACTGCCCTCCCCTGTAGGCCTGGTCGCCCCCAACTGCCCTTCCCTGCTGGCCCGATCACCCCTAACTTCCCGCCTTTGCCAGCCTGGTTGCCCCCAACTGCCCTCCCCTGTTGGCCTGGTTGCCCCCAACTGCCCTCCCCTGCCGGCCATCTTGTATCCACATGGGGGTGGCCATCTTGTGTGTTGGAGTGATGGTCAATTTGCATATTACCGCTTTGTTAGATAGGATGTAAAAAGAAGCTGTAAATATCTTCACTGTTATTTGAATGGCTTTCATCAAAATAATGCATGCAAAATTAAGGCTACATGCTGGTGAAGTCAAGTAGGCCATGTTCTTGGGGTCTTGGTACTCCTGGGAGGAGGGCCCTATTGTGTTCTTTTGGAAATGATTTTTAAGCAAGATAATGGAGAGATGAATAGGCTACTGCTCACATTTGCACATATTAAGGTCTCTAGCAACTTGAAAACACGAGAGGTGTATAGTGCAGCCCTTCCACGGGATGCAAGCCTCTTCAGAGCAAGGGAAGTTTCCAGACCATTGTTTGTCTCAGCACATGGCTAGCTCTGCGTTCTTTCCAAAATGGTTTCCTTAATTAAAAAAAAAAAAAAAAAAGAACTGATGGGTACTGTAGATGAGTCTTAAGGAGGTTAAATAATGAATGCTTACTGAGGAACTAATCACTGATTTTCTTCTCAGGGAGTTTCTTTTCTTTTTTTAAAGTCTGTAACTTAATTCAATAAATGACTATTTCCTTTGCTGAATGATGTCCTCCCCCCCCTCGTTAATTGAAAAATAAATAGTTTGAGGAATTCACTAGTTTGATTTGATAGATAATGGCCTTGGTATAGGGACCTCGGGGAATGTTCCTGCCTTAAAGCTTTTGTAGTTACAAGAGGTAAGATATTTTACTTCTGTTGCCACTTGTTTCTTCCCTGGATTTATTAGTGGAACAGTTAATTCAATTAAGTAAAGAATTATTTGACACCAATTATATAGAGAGATCTTTCTGCTTCAAGCAGAAATACAAAAAGAAATTCCCCTTGTAATCAAGTTGTTTTTCTAAAGGGGAAGACAAGACATAATTAAAAATTGTTATAATAAATTACCAAATGTATTAAGGCCTGTAGTGGAAATACAAGTAAAATGCATAGAGGGAGGATTAAATCCATTGGAGTGGGCATTGAAAGAACCATCCATCCATCGATTAAAAGAGGAACCTTTGTCTCCCCAAGTAACCAAAGCAATTAATATTTATTGTATAAAATCTGGATGTTTCTAAAAGGCACACAGATCAAAGTAAAAGTCACCAGTTCCCACCAGATCACTCAGTCTCTAGCACCCAGAGGTAACTATCCCTGCTTGCATTTTTACTTTTCATTTGTGAGATTTTTAAACATACACAAAAGTAGAGGGAATAGTGCAATGAGGCTCCATGTACCCATCTTCCAGCTTTAACATTTATAGATATTTTGTTATTATTGCATGTATCTTTTCCCTGCTTTGATTGATTGATTGGAGTTTTAAAATAGCCCAGATATTATACCATGTCCCCTATAAATACTCGTTTATAGGCTGGCAGCTAAGGCTAACACATACAGGCTGGCAGTATTTTTAACAGATAATGACTTAAAAAAATTAGTCAAAATATCATTAACCTTAATGACATTAACAATTATTTTTTAATATTTATTAGCTAGTCCTGTAGTCTATGTTCAGTTTCCTCCATTGTGTCAAAAATGTCATTTTACAGTTAGTTTGTTGGAATCTGGATCCCTGTAGGATTAACACATTGCGTTCCCCTCTTTTAGGTCTTTTTTACTCTGTAACATTTTCTGTTTCCTTCTTTTTTCATGCAGTTTATTGTGGGAAAAATTGGGTCATTTGTTCTTTAGGATTACTGATATGTTAGTAATTTTATTTTGTTCTTTTATGTAACCATGTATATATTTTAAAAGCAAAATTGGGATTATACTGTATCCGCTGTTGATAACTTTTATAAAATAGTTCCTTTTTATATTTAGCAATATAATGAGGACATTTACTCTTCTACAATTAGTTTTTATTTTCTGTTAGATCTTACAGCATTGTAGTAACTGAAAGTGAGAAAGATGTATTTGATTGTATTTAAAACAAATCTTACATTAATGATATGTATTATAATAACAAAGTCTTCCCAGCTCCTCCCTCCCTCCCTCATCACTCCAGCATCTGTTATGGATGGATATAATATTGATGATGCAATTCTCTGAATTGAGAATTCATTCTCCCCACCTGAGGAATGCAGATAGATAGATGGTTGTGTAAAAGACGGCTTGGCTAATAGTTCACTGACAATGTTGGAAATAGAGAAGGTGAAGGTTGCCCACCTAGACCCTGATTTTATGGAGAGTCCAGTGCATGAAGGGGCCCCTCCTTATCATTGTTATCATAAGCTGACCTTTATTAAAAATTTCAGTTTGTATTCTCACATCAACATAGATTACTGGTGGGTAAGGATTCCCAGGGGTTAAAGGGAGCATGACTGTTTTAGTTTAGTGATGATAATATAATTTTAACATTTCTGTATCAGGTTCTCTTTCAGTTACTGCCAAGTTTCTAGCCTGGGAAAAAGAATATGTGTACAGGCTCACACTAATAATAATTAGTTACACCAACTGTGGCCATTTAAGTTGACAGTCTTCTGTTCTTCGTCAAAAAACCCCTAGCTTCATTTGTGATGTTGCAGTTGCTCCTGGTAGTTTGTCTCTTGCATTTGATTAGCTTTTAATTTAGCAGTGGTTGCAGAGATATCTTTATTTCACCTTATTCTTTAATACCAACTCACTTAATAACCCTATAAAGCCCTTGTGATACATTTTTTAAAATTAATTTTTTAATAGAAGTAATAAATTAGTCAATAAGGTTTATTCCTCACTCCCTAACCCCTTCCTGGTTTCTCTGGTAGCTCTCCAGAGGCAAACACTTCATTGATTGGCTGTTTATAATATAATTAGAGGCCTGATGCATGAAAATTTGTGCAAGAGTAGGCCTTCTTCCCCCGGCTGCCGGCACCGGCTTCCCTCTGGCATCTGGGACCCGGGCTTCCCTCTGACCACTGGCAGGCACCTGGGACCCAGGCTTTTGCTCTGGTCCCAGCTTCATCCGGAAGGACATCTGGTCTAATTAGCATATTACCCTTTTATTATTATAGATAGATAGTATTGTACTTTTGTGTCTTAAAACTTCACATAATAGCCCTGGCCACGTGGCTCAGTAGGTTGGAGCATCATCCCGTACACCAAAAAGTTGCAGGTTTGATTCCCAGTCTGGGCACATACTTAGGTTGCAGGTTTGACCCTGGTTGGGGCATGTATGGGAGGCAACCCATCGATGTTTCTCTGTGACATTGATATTTCTCTCTCCCTCTTCCTCTCCCTCCCTCTCTTCCTTTTTCTAAAATTAATAAAACATATTCTCAGGTAGGATGAAGACAAGCAAACAAACTTCACTTAATTGGTATTGTATTGAATACCAGTAACTTTTCTTTTCATTCAGTGACATGCTTTGGAGATCTGTCCATTGTTAGTTCATGTAAATCTAGTTCATCCTTTTAAACTGCTGCTTAATGTTATATAGACTAGTCGGGAATATTGTATAGTTGTTTTTGGTGTGTGTGTGTGTGTGTGTTAACATTTTCCTATTGCTGAACTTCTAGGTTGTTTTTGATGGAACCTGAGTACAAATAAGGCCCTGTCTTTGGCTCTGTGCACACGGCCATATGTTTTTCCAGGCTGTTGCCGGGTCAAGGGGTAGTGTAAGAGATACTCCCAAGTTGTTTTACCAGGGACTCCCATCGGTGGTGGTCAGGTTCTTTAACCCCACATGTTTATCTAAAGAAATGGTACGGGGAGGAGCTAAATTTGAAGAACCAACTTGTTTATAAATAAGTAGACCTCATTAAGTTCTAATACTTAGTCTTCAAAATTTTTCTTTAAGACTGGTTTTATTTTTTGGACTATATTTTGCTACCAGATTTGAATTTATACATAGAAAATTCTGCAACTAAATAGCTACAAGTAAGTTATGATAATGTCCACTGAGCTTTTGTATAAAAGTAACACCTCTCTTGAGAATTTGTCCATTGGACGTAAAGTTGGCTGTGAGGGTTGTCTTAATTGCTTCTGAGGTTTGGAAGGCCTCTTCAGTTAGCTGCTAATCTCTGTTCTAATGGCTAAAGAATGTGTTGTACATTCAACACAACACCCACCTCATTACGGACACCACAGGGAGAGGGAATACATAATTAAATGAGAGCCACTACGGCAGGAATAGGCAGAGTGCCTCCTTTGGTTTTTCTTAAAGGACATTCTTCAGAGTAAAGATGGTATATACACCCTTTTCCATTCCTTTGATTGGTTGGCATGACGGGGAAGACTAATACAGCTCTATGTTCTTTTAATCTCTTAAGAGGAGAATGTAAAAATGATTTCGATTGATTATGGTCAAGAGCTCTGACTTTTGAAGTTGTCAGTCTTCATATGCTACTTCTTTCTCTACAAAAGTTATGCATATTCCCTTTACTTTCTAAAGCCCTGTAACCGGAGGCCTCATCGGGCTTCTCAGCCTCGCTCTTTTCATTTATCTAACGTGGCTGATAAGCCACAGGCCTCGCAGGGTTGCTGGATGCCAGTGTGCTGCCTCTTAGGGAGCAAGTGCTCAGCTGCACAGACCAGGGAAGCCCGAGTCCAGCCTCCTACAGCAGATGAGAAGACCGAGGTTAGGAGTGTGAAGTAACAGTCAATCCTCCTTCGGTTTGTCCTAACGACTGAAGTAATCGTTGCCACACACCAGATCGCTTTGTGACTCTGCTTCTTGAGAAACCACAGAGGCAGCTTTTGCGCACAACCTTTTCCTTGCCTGGAATTTGCCTTTCTTCACCACCTGTCAGCCACCCTATCCTCCTTTGAAACACATTCAAGTTCATTTCCTCAGGAAGGCCTCTCAGGCTAATCCTACAGGTGGGTATTATTTCATATTCACATTCACTCAACTATAGCTTTCACTGTGAAAATTTGAACTTCCTTGTGCATGTCTTAGAAAACTCTTCTGTGTCCCCATTAGTATTTAAGAGACGTACGCCATGAAATGCTGGTTATTTAGGGAAAAACAACTTCCTTACAAGAAAACCATATTTGCTAACAGTGCAATGTTATTTCTATGTTTCGAAAAAAAAGAAAGTCAACTGACAGATATAATTAAACTCTCAGTAAATACTGTACCATGTTTTAGCTCCTACTCACAGACCTTTGTTCTGCTTTTACACAATCACGTTTCAAGCCAGTAGGTCAGAGGTAAGGATTATTGTAAATAAATTGGAAAAAAACTGCCCACTGATAATCCATATATCTTTGCACATGGATGAGTATGCCTGCAACTTGCTCCGTTCTCATCTTTTTCCTATGCTATGAAAAGTGGTGGACAAAAATACCAATATAACTTTCAGGAGAAGTTACATGTGGAACTGCTTCTATATGGCACCTATTTGTAATCAAATGTTTTTTGGGGGGGTATGTTAGGCCCTTCTAGGAATAGGGAGGAAGTACTACAGGTAGCTCCTGTCCCATTACACACAGATAAGTGCATGTGTTGGTGTGTCTGTTTGTATGAAAGGACTGCAAGGCCTTAGTTTATATTTGGGGTGTGAAGGAAAAGAGAGCTAATAGCATGTTAGACCAGGAAGGAGCCTTAGCTGGCATCTGCTCATTTTATAGATGAAACATGGGTATTCCTAGAGATCACAGGTTTGCCCAAGGCTGTGTTATTTTATGACACTCAGCTCTGAGCCCCGAATTTGTGGAGATGGGATATCACTAGAGATGGGTTTCTGAGAAACTGTAGTGTTTCCCTACCCATTCAGGGACCTCAGAGTATTTCCTAAGTAGTTTATCTTTCGTATTTTGAATACTTAGAAAATTAGGTTGTTGATGGGGTTTTAGGCTAGAATTTTTTCTTTGACTGCTCTTTAGCGTGGCGCCCATGAGCTCTTTTCCTGAGAAGACATCATAGAAAACCGACACTTTGTTAAATTGGAGTTTTATTATTATCTTATATTGCAAAATAGATAGTTTTTTGAAAAGCATTTTAATCGCCTTTGTGTAAAACATTTTTGGAACTCCAAGGCAGTTTCATAGTTTCGCCTTTACAGGTGTTGGCATTAAGTTAATTATGCCTAACTTCTACTGCAAGGACAGGATCTCATCTATCTTCATGTTCCTTGCAGCTCCTAGCACAGTGAAATGGTTAGAAAGTTCAGCTGGAGGATAGTTTATCTGAAATGTCTCTCTCTGTTTTCCTACCAAATCCTCAGTGAGAATTATTACTTCACCCTTCTCTGCCCCTAGCTTTTCTCTTCTGTCATTGTGAACCCAGGATTGAAGGAAACCCCGAAAAGAATTGTTTGACATTTGAAATACAAAATTTCAAAAAAAAAGATCACTAGACCAGACATAATTTTGGATCTGATTTGTTGAAGTCTTACCTCATGACATATAGGGTGGGGCAAAGGTAGGTTTAATAACACAATCACTAATAAATTATTAATAAAAGAATAAACTCTCTATTTCTTGGACTCACATCTGGAGACCTACTTTTCTCCCACCCTGTAGTCTCCAGATTCTATGAGTACAGAGATGAGTTGACAAGGCCCCTACCTTTAAGGACCTAAAATCTAGTAGGTGAGGCAGGAGTGTACTTAGGTGCAGTAGTGGCAATATTAGAAGTGTTAAAGCAGTACATGTATACTTGATATTTCTCATTAGTGATATATAGAAGGATATGGATACCATGAATGGTGTAAATTCAATCATAAAGTAATTAGGTTTTTTAAAAAATTAAAGTTTATGCCCTAGCCAGTTGCTCAGTGGTTAGAGTATCCGCCCGTGGACTGAAAGGTCACAGGTTCGATTTCAGTCAAGGGCACATACCTTGGTTGCAGTCATGATCCCTGGCCCAATTGATATGTCCCTCTCACATTGATGTTTCTCTCTTTCTGTCTGTCTCTACTTCTCCCTTCTACTCTCTCTAAATATCAATGGGGAAAAATACCCTCAGGTAAGGATTAAAAAAAAAAATTAAATTTTATGTTTTAAATAGCTAATACATGCCCATAGAGTAAAATCCAAAAGGTTATATTGTGAAACTAAACTGCATAGCTTTTACTTGGATTTCCCTGGCTTTTCTGCTGTTACCCTTTACTTTTCCAGGATCCAATCCAGAAATATCATATTGCATTTAGTATACATGCTTTTTGAAATTTAATTTTACACAGATGCTAGAATACTATGCTTTCATTCCTTTTCATTCTAGCTTATGATTGTACTTTATTATCCCATTTATTGATGATGGACGTGGAGTTGTTTCTGATCTTTTGTTATTATTAACAATGCTACAGTGGCTGTCCTTGAACTTGCAACTGTGCTGCTTTATGTAGAGGAATTTCCGGGTCCAAGAATATGTATCTTCATCTCTTTGATAAGGATGGTTAAACTGCCCTCCATAGACACTGTACAAATTTACACTCCCATTAACATTGTATGCCTTTCTGCTCTCTCTCGCTAATAGTGTGATTAAACCTTTTGATCCTTGCCAATTTCATACCTGAAAAAGGGAATTTCGTTGCTCTTGTGCATTTCTCTTGTCATAAGTGAGGTTCAAAATACTGGTGTGTGTTGAAGAGCAGTTTTTCTTTCTGTGAACTGACTCTTGTGATCCTTTACTCATTTACCTAGGGAGATAAGCCCTTTAAATGAAAAATGATTAGCACCTTGTGATCTTTTCCCACTGGTCTATATTTTGTCATTAATGGTAAATTTTGCCATGTATAAGTTTATGACTTTTGTATAATAAAATTTATGATTATTTTACTTTATGGGTTTTGGATTTTATCTCCTACGTAGAAGAATGGTTTTATGCTCTTCAAGAATATGAAAAGGTCTCCTTCTTTAATACTTTTGTGGTTTCTTATTCTTTATTTTTTTTTAAAATATATTTTATTGATTTTTTACAGAGAGGAAGGGAGAGAGATAGAGTTAGAAACATCGATGAGAGAGAAACATCGATCAGCTGCCTCCTGCACATCTCCCACTGGGGATGTGCCCGCAACCCAGGTACATGTCCCCGACCGGAATCGAACCTGGGACCCTTCAGTCCGCAGGCCGACGCTCTATCCACTGAGCCAACCGGTTTCGGCTCTTATTCTTAACTTTTGATCAATTTGGGAGTTTTTTGGTGTGAGTCAGTATCCTATTCTCTTTTCCATGTGGCTGCATAGTTGTGCCTGTACCATTTGTGAAGTAATTTATCTTTTCTGTACTGATTTTAAGTGTCCCAATTTATCCTTCATCCCTTTATCTCCAAAGTATTTTTAGAATTTTTAGTTTATCCTTTTATTTTTTGGTCTATTCATGAACTATTTCACACTTTAAAAATTAGTATATATTTGTAACACAGTTTACCACCTGCCATGTATTAAGGCTCTTCTCCTTTTTTAGTCTTCCTTTTCATAATTCCTCTCATTATTCTCACTCATTTATTTTCCCTTATGAACTTTAGACTTAGATTCTGAATTTCCAAAAGAATATCCTGTTAATCTTACTGGGAGTGTGATAAACTTACATATTACTTTAGGTTTTTTTGTTTTGTTTTGTTTTTAAAGCATGAATCCTTTAGGAATTTGTTTGGCATAACTCAAATATTTCTTATATTCTGCTTTTTAAAAAGTTTATGTTAAAAAGATTCATTACTGATAATATAAACTGCAATTACATATAATCTTATATTCCAAGCACAATAAACTTTACTGTTTTCATATATTTCCTTCCATTTTCCCTACACGTCTGGTGATGCTGAGTCAAGTTTTAGAGTGTTTATTATTTCATGTTCTGTAATTAGCACAGTACTATGGATACAGTAGATGAATGTTTAAAATATCATTTAAAAAACAAAAACAAAAACTCATTCAGACTGCTGTGGGGTCCTTGCTGGAAAGTAATTGGGAGCACCAACAGTGTGGTGAAACCCAGGAGAGGAGGTTAGAGGGGTGGGGGTGTGTGGTGTGTGTGGGGGGGCTGGCTGCAGGTGGGCAAAGGGAGGGGGATGAGGGACACTGTAATAGTGACAACAATAAAAAAACAAAAGAGTCCAGCTGGTGTTGCTCAGTGGTTGAGCATTGACCTATGAACCAGGAAGTCATGATTTGATTCCCACATGCCTGGGTTGCTGGCTCGATCCCCAGTAGGGGGGTGTGCAGGAGGAGCCGATTGATGATTCTCATCATTGAGATTTCTCTTTCTCCTGCTCCCTTTCTCTCTAAAATAAATAAGAACATGTTTAACAAAATAAAAAAATAATAAAGAAAAGAAAAACAAAACTAAGATGTATGCATGCATACTCTGTAACCCCGCAGTTGCGTTACTCAGCATCTACCTTAAGGAAAACATGTGCATCTCTTCAGTGAGGCTTAGGCTCCATGTCAATGGCAAGTACAGTGCTGCTTTTTACAGCACCTATGGCCACCCTTTCCTTTTGGCTATTAAATACTGTTGAAGATGTGAAATTGTGTAGAACTGGGTCATAGCCTGAGCACTTTTAATTTGAGTCTCCACTGCCAGGATCCGGTCCATCCTTGCTGTTTCAAAGGACCTGGCATATATGGCATACTGTTCTTAAAATGTTTGCTCACCTTCTTGGCACTATGTGTTTTAACCAAGGTCTCCTCTCTGAGAAAGGTTGTTTCCCCAGGTAGGGATTTTCCCCTGAAGTTAGGGAGGGAATAAAACCCCTCAACTAAGTGCCAGGAGGGTAATTAATCACTTTAACTATGAACAATCATGCTTAAGCTACATAATCTTTACTCCCTGGAATGGAGATAAGAAACGCCCTAACCTTTGTAATAGAGATTGATAGGATTGAATCAATTGGTATAAATACAGATGTAACAAGACAGAAAGAGACAGAACTTAGAAGACAGAACCAAGAGAGACAGAACCTAGGCACAGAACCTACACAGAACGTTCTCTAGAGACAGAAGAACTTCGCTGGAGAGAACATGGCAAAAGATCCTGGACAGAAACTGGCCTCAGAACCTAGAGACAGAACCTAGCGAGAGAATATGGCAAAAGATCCTGGACTGAACCTGACTACAGAAATTGGCAAGAGAACCTGACTAGAACCTGGTGACTGAACCTGGCTGGAGAACCTGGACAGAACCTGGCTGGAGAACCTAGCGAGGGATCATGGCTACAGAACCTGGCTGGAGAACCTAGCAAGTACCTAGCAAGAGAACATGGACACAGAGCCTGGCTGGAGATCCTAACCAGAACTTCGCTGGAGATCCAGACCAGAACTTCGCTGGAGATCCTGGCTAGAGATCCTGGCTAGGCTGCTGATCAACTGAACGCTGTCTCCGTGTCCTTCCTTCCTTCGCCAACTCCATCCACACCTTTGGGGACCCCTGGACCTGCTGGGGCAGGACCCCAGCATCTCCACCTTACCCTGTTAGTTTAAAAAACAAACCAATATCAACAGAAAAATGTGGCTGATCACATTGTTTTCTGAAGCCTAAATACCACTGTTGAATTTTTCATTTATGGGTTTTTCATTATGGAAGAATAAATTAATTTATCTGTTAAAAAACAAAACCCCACAAACAAACCAACAACCTCTT
The DNA here is from genome assembly GCF_963259705.1 of Myotis daubentonii. Classification (NCBI taxonomy): domain Eukaryota; kingdom Metazoa; phylum Chordata; class Mammalia; order Chiroptera; family Vespertilionidae; genus Myotis; species Myotis daubentonii. The sequence goes on along the minus strand of NC_081840.1, from coordinate 24,683,337 downwards.
CAGCATAGTAAACATGCTAGACTCAGCTAAATATTTTCTTTCTTTTCAAACTTATTAAGCCATCAACCACATCTTCCACCAGTTCTGATCATTCCTCCTTCCCTGCTGAAAACCATCAGGAGCCAGTGTTCCTGACTGCAGTGTCCTTGTGTGTGTCCGGCACAGAAATACTCTAATCCCCTGTGTCCTCCTCCTCCTGTTCTCACTCCTGCTCAGTCATCGTAATGAATCCTATTCTTCACAAGGATAAGATGAACTCCACCCACTGTAGCCCTTTTATCTTCTCTTCATTCGTTTTGGGAGTATAGCCTCTTCATTCCTATCTAGGATCTCAAATCTGTACCCCATATCTTTGAAATCTTTATTTCTATTCCAGAGGATTCCTTCATTAAACAAACATTTTTGTACACCGTGGCGGTTGGGGTGGGGGGAAGGAGAGAGGTGGAGTCGTGATTACTTTCACATCATATAGCCTTGAACCAAGATTTCATCAGAAAACAGAAAATGGTATTGTGCAGAGTCCTAGGAAATCGCCTCCTTCATTTTCTCGACATTAGGTTGAAGGGAGGGAGGAGAGAACACAACCACTTGGTAACCTGGGGATTAAGGGATTCAGGGAGGTTGAATTGGAATGTTTAAACAACCAAGCAGCAGTTGGATTGCTGCCTGGGGTTTGGGTCATGCTCTCATGTGCTTCTCTCTGCAGCATGCATGCCTCCCTTTTGGACCAGTTGGAAATCCGTGGGCTGGTTACTATGGGAATTGATGGGTGCTGCTGGCAGTAGGAGAAGGAAAGTTCTTGGAATTGATTCAGAAATCATAGGAGAGCAGAGACTCCCCCCCCCCCCCCCCCCCCCCGCCTCTGGCTTTCTTGCTTACTGTTCTTTCACTTGATTAACTCACTTGATTTTAGCTTCGTGAGAGCATTTCTTTTTTTTTTTTTTTTTAAATATAGTTTATTGATTTTTGACAGAGAGGAAGGGAGAGAGATAGAGAGTTAGAAACATCGATGAGAGAGAAACATCGATCAGCTGCCTCTTGCACACCTCCTACTGGGGATGTGCCCGCAACCAAGGTACATGCCCTTGACTGGAATCGAACCTGGGACCTTTCAGTCCGCAGGCCGACGCTCTATCCACTGAGCCAAACCGGTTACGGCATGAGAGCATTTCTAATAGCTCACCTCTGGTGTCCCAAGGAGAGGTGGGGCAGTCCTCTCTGGGCAGATATCACAGAGAAGAAGCTAACACAAGGGATGGCTAGCTTGCCCATCAATTTCTGTTTCAGCAATTGGCTCCTCAGGCTTTGCTGAACTCAGAATTAAATCCAAGCTTCTGGTTCTTTTACTACTACAGACAAGGAGAGGGGAACCCAAATATTTAATTCCAGAATCACAACCTTTACCTCTTCTTCACTGCTGCCACCTCTCACATAAAAGAGGGGAGCGGCCCCGCTGGTGTGGCTCAGTGGCTGAGCATGGACTTAGGAACCAGGAAGTCATGGTTCGATTCCCGGTCAGGGCACATGCCTGGGTTGCAGGCTCGATCCCGGGTGAGGAGTGTGCAGGAGGCACTGGGTAATGATTCTTCTCTTATCCTTTATGTTTCTATCTCTCTCAAACTACATTTTTAAAAAGGCAAGGCGGCATTCAGTTTTTGTTAGAGGTTTGCTGATTCTGAAATGGTGGAGATGGAAACCAGATGTTTTAATGAGGTGACCTCCACATTGGAAAAAGCGAGTGTTCAAAATATATTTTATAAGTCAACCTTCATTAATTTGATTAATCAAGGACTTTAAAAAGTCCTATCATAGTATATGTTAGTTATTTTTATAACTACTCATGAATATGGAATGTGAAGCATTGATTTACTTTTCTAAGAAAAGTATTTGTCCCGAGGAGAGGAGAATATTAAATATCGTGGACATTCTAAATTTCGACAGGACAGAAATTTCCCTCCTGACATTTTTGGTTTCAGTTCACTGTTCTTGGTTGTTTCTGATTCTTTTACCACTAATGAAAACCTTATTCGTGGAAAACTTTTGATTTTTTGAGAGATTTTGGTGAGTTCCTTCCCTGGAAATAAGACAGCTGTCTAGATCTGTTCAAACCTGACTTTGGGGGGTCTTAGAGGTGCTGAGTCACTTGACAGAGCAACTGTGTAATGTTGAGTTACCTCGTGATTTGGGTAATTCTAAAATTTTACCACCCCTTTTTAATTCATTTAATTCCTGTTCTGTGGTGAGGAGGAGGGACTGGAAAGAACAGCCCTCACCCACAGGCCTTGCCCTCCTGGAGCTTCTGATGGAAGCCAAAGTACAGGGAAGGGTGTGGTGAGTTGTATTAGAGGTGAATTGATGAAGTGTGGTGGTGGTGGTCCAAAGTTAAGTGACCTTCCCTGGGGAAACCACAGAAGTAAAGGAGGTAGCAGGCGAGCGTCTGGGGCTGTGCCCCACCTCTAGCACATCCATAAGTCACAGCTACTATTATCTGAATTGAGTCTTAAAGGTTAAGGGACATTTCAGCAGGTGTTTTCCTTTGTTTTGCAGCCCTAGAATCTCAGTGTTCTGATTTTTATTTGTGTGCTTTGATTTATATCTATGCAGCACTTGAAACCTAAAAATACTTTTTTCTAGTGTATTTATTCATCTTAGGGCCTGCGGTCTGCCATTTCTAGTGTATTTATTCATCTTAAGTCCTGTGGTCTGCCAGGCAGTCTAGGCTTGGGCTGTAAACATGCCATCAGAGGGGGAGAGTCTGATGGAGAAAAGAGGTCATATCATGACAGAGAGGAAGGTTGCTAATCCTGAGGATGGGTAGGGGATAGAGGGGCGCAGTATGGGAGTGAGAGTTCTGCACAGATCCTTTATCTTTGTTATTCTGCCGCGAAATGGATGCAGCTCCACCCAGTTGACCAATGAGAAAGCTGAGGCCCTTGGGGTTTGTTTCTTTTCCAAGGTAAGTCCAAGGTCAGACTATCTACAGTTGTTAGAATTGAGATTTAAACCTATGGCAGCAAATGTCGTTCAGAAGCCTTTAAACCTTGCAGTGTAGTTATTACGGCTCCTGTGTTGTTCAGATTGAGGTTAGCAAGGCAAGTACTGTGCTCAAGGCCTAACTGACACATGGCAGAGCTGAACTTTGCATGACCTTTGTTTCTAAAGCACATGTTCTTTCCCCATAGAGAGCCCACCTTGTGGACATTCAGCAGAGGAGGCACTAACAGAGAGGCTCCATGAGGCAGCTGTCCTATTAGGCATAGTGGTGTGGATGTAATTTAGAATTATAGACACGTGTCAGTGGGCTCTTATTGCAGTTGAATCGATGTGAAAAGGCACAGTAAGAAGGAAAGTGAAGAATGTGCTCAGGTAAGAGAGAATAATAGTTCATTGTGCCTGGATTGATGGCTTCCGTGGAAGGGTATAGAGAGAAACCAGTTGAAAATTGGATTGAAACTGACTCATCGAGGACTTGGAATGCCTAGTGAAAGGATTCAGACCCTTTTTCATAGTGTTGAGAAGCCATTGATCCTTTGGGGGCAGGTAAAGGTGGTGGATGTAATTTATTTTTCATAATGAATTTGAATTTTATCTTTAGCTATATCTTTGAATGAAATTAAAATTATTCCTAAATACCTTAAACTATAGGGCTAAGGAAAGTTAAGATTCCGTAGGTTGCGGGGGAGGGGGAGACAAGTAAGGTTTACTGTCCAGGAAAGATCGTGAAACCTAATTGTTTTATGGCTGTAATTCTGAGTGTATAAACTTTCACAGGATTTTGTCAGCTTGGTGAGTTCATGGCTGTGAAGGACTGGAAACATGGTATTCTCATAAATCTATTTGAATAGTGATACTTCTGTGACTTATTTTATATACACAACCACTAAGTCTGCCACAGATGGGTTATTTATGGATCTGTTTCAGATCCAACATCTTGCACAGGGAGTCTTTCCCATGGGGCATAAGGCCGGCCAAAGCATTTAGATGGCCTCCACTGGGCTGGCCTCCCCGGCTCCAGACAGGAGTCAGCTCCAGCCAGACCTCTGGTGGCTGCTCTCCTTGTATTAGTGCCCAGAAGTTCCCAAAGGGTTCTGGTTGAACCTTGAGACATGTAGGGTATTTTTAAAAATACAGTTGTTGAAGATTATACTTTTAAATAAAATTTTTCTTATTTATTAATATCAATGTAAGGAGAAAATTTGTTCAAAACTAGTTAGGACTGATTGTGAAACATGTATTTTCATTGAGCCTAGAGGTGGTGGCACAGAAGGATACGGTCTGAAAGTTTCCTACAATTAGGCACCAAGTTTGTCTTGTTCATAATTGTCTCTTCATGACTGAAAGTGTGTGGGATGCAGTAAGTCCTAAATAAATGCTGTTTAATGAATGTTTATGATGAATCTTGGGTGATTGTTGCTATGGAGTAGCTATTGCAGTTGATGGAAAAACTGGTGGAGTTTTTCATTAAGTCTCTTTTTTCCTGGTTCTACAGGTTTTGTTAGTGATAAAGATTTTTAAATGCTTGTCTAATATATTGCTTGAAAATGTTAATAACACTTAAAAATTCTTTTTAGATACAATAACCAAATAGAACAGTAGCTAAAAATATAAAATCTTGTAGGCTAATTAAAAAATGTAGGATTGCATTTTCTTCCATTCTCTTTAGAAAGAGTCACATTAAGATATCTCCCTTCTGGCCAAGATTTCACTTACTTGATTCAAAGCCCAGAGTATAGAAGGAAGTGCAAGAAAGTTTGCACAAGCATGGAGGAGTAATGAGATTTATTTTGCCCCCAGCAACTTGGAATTTATTTTTGTAATTCTAGTAGTTAATAATGAAAAAAAATGTGTTTTTTTGACATTTAATAAAAAGTTAATATCTGAATATTAAATAAGATTTGTTTTTCTGATAAAGTGATATAAAAATATGGGAAAGGATGATTATTTAAAGATTGGATCACCTTAATAGATCCTTATGTTTTCTTCAATATAATGTAGCATCATAGTATGACATGTTGCATGTGAGGTGATCATTGGAATATCCTTTGGAAGTTTCTGGACACTACACATCTGGGAGCCAATATACAGTAGTAGGTGGAGAGAGAAATTTTATGCTTATAGATCTTGAGTTAAAATGTCCTGAGGTTTTATTTATTTATCTTTAAAAAATGTATTTTATTAATTTTTTACAGAGAGGAAGGGAGAGAGAGAGTTAGAAAGGTCGATGGGAGAGAAACATCGATCAGCTGCCTCCTGCACACCTCCTACTGGGGATGTGCCCATAACTAAGGTACATGCCCTTGACCGGAATCGAACCTGGGACCCTTCAGTCCACAGGCCAATGTTCTATCCACTTAGCCAAACCGGTTAGGGCCTGAGATTTTATTTTTATACTATAAAAAATTCCATAGTTTCATTCATCTCTGAAAATATTTAGCCTTTTATAATTTAGCTAGAGGCCGATGCACAAAGATTCGTGCAAGAATAGGCCTTCCTTCCCCTGGCTGCCAGCACTGCCTTCACTCCGGCCTGGAGCCGCCTTCCGCCTCTCGCCTCTCGCCTCTCGCCTTGTCGCGTCAGTTTGCATATTCCCTCCTTATTGGCTGTGGGTGCCACCATCTTTATTGCGAAGTGACATTTAATTTGCATGTTACTCTTTTATTAGATAGGATTTTATAGTCCTATTTTGCAGTACTATTTCTAGTGTGAAGACGGTAATTGATGCACTGTATATAAGACCTTAGTGGAATTCTAGACACTGTCTATTGTTTTTAATGTTTTTTTATAAGGAAATAATCTTTTAGGCCAATCAATATGTCAATGTTGACAACTGGTCATATGTAATCATTGATAAAGAATTTTACCTTTTTATCCTTGTTGTAGTTCCTCGTAATCCTTCTAGTGAGATTTGAATGAGTGAAAATGGAAGTTGGTTTCAGATGGAAGCCACTTATCAAATTGAAGCACATGTTACCGATATTTAATGTACTCAAGATGATTTACACAACAGCACCCTTGGGAAACCAACTAATACGCTTGCAGGAGCCCTTCTTGACACACTCTGTCATGACTAAGGGATTTTTCTTGATGTTTACAGTCTTGCTGTGCTAAAGTCTGTTAAGCAGAATAATTTCTACTGTGTAGAATTTAACTATTGAGACCAAACTGAATTCATAATAATATTGTGGCATATACATATATCTGTAGCTGCAGTTAGAACAGCCCTTTCCTTGGAGAGAAAGCAAGCCAATCCTGGTGCTGAAAAGCACTTGCCTGGGGACCCCCTCTGTATGAGCTCTGTGGAGCCTTTCCCTTGGCGCCTGCATAGGTGGGCAGGAGAAGACACGAGACACCCCCCCCCCCCCCCGCCACCGCCAGGGGATAAGTAACATGTGAAATCCAGACAGGCTTGGACACATTTTTCTTTGATTATCAGTTTCTGTCCAAGCTATTCTATTATAGTCATTAAAACAAAATAGAGCATGATATTTTTTGTTTGTTTTTTTGTTAATACTCGCCCAAGGATATTATTTTCCATTGATTTTTAGAGAAAGTGGAAGGGAAGGGAAGAAACACAGAGAGAGAAAACATTGATGTGAGAGAGACACATAAATGTGTTGCCTCCGGCATTGAGACCACAACCAAGGTATGTCCTCTTGACTGGAACCGAACCCACAACCTTTCAGTCCGAGGGCTGATGCTCTATCTATCGAGCAAACTGGCTAGAGCTAGAATGTTATATATATATATATATTTAAAGTCTCAAAAGTCAGAGAGGAAGAGAGAGGGAGAGAGAGAGTTAGAAACATCAATGATGATAGATGCTTCCTGCATGCCCCACACTGGGGATCAAGCCCACAACCTGGGCATGTGTACTAACCTGGATTGAACTGTGACCTCCTGGTTCATAGGTGAATGCTAAACCACTGAGCCATACCAGCCGGGCTAGAACATGACATTTTTAAAGGTTAGATGCCAGTGGTATGAGAACATTCCTTTTTGGTGTGTGTTTAGATACTCTGGGCCTCAAGTTTCTTGTGTGTGTTTATTAGCAGGTGTGTTAGGGAAAGAGCCAGGGAATTCATGTCCCTGAAAGTAATATCCTTGGCCACCTCTTAGGTGTCCAGAGCCTTTACAAATAGTGTGGTGCTACAGCCCTTCCCAGTCCTCTGGGACACAAAGAATGACTGTATTTACTTCCATGAGACCAGTATAAAATCTCAATCAAATAAGCATTCATTGTGAAAAAAATAGTAGTATACCATTCTGTATTTTTTCTGGGGGTTATAGAAGAATGTTCTGAAATCAGAGGAACTTCAGAAGACAGAAGTTGAAAAAAATTCCCGGACTTTGCTGATTCGTGGTTCTTAGAGCAGGGAATGAATGTGCATCAAATTTGAATGCCTGAGACCGTTTCCCATCTGTAGTTCCCTGGTTGTATTTCTTTTGCTCAGCCTGAAAGATAAGGAGATATGATTTATTTTTTTGCAAATAGTTTGTGTACTGAGCAGGACTGTGAGAAACAAGACTGACCTCTTTTCCTTTGGTTCCTGGAGAATGGTGTTGACAGTAGGCACTGTGCAGCCAGGCCCAGGAGGTGCGTGCTGCTCACTCCTTTATTTGCACAGAGAGAGAACAACATGGTTGGATTCTTTAGACTTTACCCCTACATGCTGTCCAGTTGTAGTTTTTATAGCATATAAAGTAATCGGGAGTAACACTTGTAGCTTTGGGAGATTTTAAAGAAGTTGATTATGTGATCCTTCCCAATAAAGTCTGGAGTGGGGAGCTCGCTTCTGGCACCCATTCTGTGCCCATAAGAGCCAGTTCCTAAATGTGTATGTGTTGGGGGGAACCTTCACCCCAGGACCAATTGGTACCCCATTTAAAAGGCTGAGCAAAAGCTGGCGGATGCCAAGTTTAAGTATGAAATATTTGTGATAATGAACTTTAAAATTGGGCTTACATTCTATTTGGGGAGAGAAAACTTTTTTGTGTGAAATAATTGCAATTAGTGTACGTCGACATGCAATCTAATTGCTTCCTATGACCTATCCAAGATTAGAAAGAAAATCCACTTAGCAAGCTGAAAACATAACTAGGCATTTTGACTGATGTGTGAACAGGAGGAGAGAAGGTAAATTGGAGAAACTCTGTTCTTCAAAAAGTGTGACCTCCTTATTTCCTGATATGCTGAGGATTCTCAGTTGTCTGTGGCCCTGATTAGAGTCGAGGATAAGAATCAAGGTATAGTGTCCCCCCATTTGGAGAAAATACTTATTGATGTGTCTACCCCACGTATTAAGGGAGATAAGTAGTTTTCTCCATTTTCTTGTCTTGAGATGAGAGAAGTTAGCAGCTAGAGCTAAAGCTGAATCCTGTACACCTACGCTGATCATGGTTTCTGGGGATTTTCTTTAAAAACAAAATCTGACTTTAGTCCGGCAGAATCTCTGTTCTTAGCCATGAATGGATAGAGAGTCTAGACAGTCGCTGATTGGTTTTACTACTGCTGGTTAGCTGTTTCAGTGCATATGTGCTATGTGGAGATATGCATTTGATATTAATATTGGGTAGCACAATTATCTCTTACAAAGTGTTAATATTCTGATGAGTGTAAAAATCTTTGTTGTCTGTAACAGTTGAATGACAGGTATTTCTTACCTGAATTGCTATTGCAAAGTACATTTTTCCTCTTAGTTATTGTAGTAGTTGTACCAAACAAAATAAGTAATATAGATAGTAGGTGATTCAACAGAATTTTCAATTAAAATAAAATAGTTTTTCATACCTTTTTGTTTATTCTAAAGGATTTTTTTGCTGACTAGGTAATAGATGCTTATTTTAGCTAATTTGGGAAGTAGAAAGGGACAAGAAAAGGAAATCCTCATTTATGTTCCTAATATTAGTATTTTCTTTTTAAATATATTTTTATTGATTTTTTACAGAGAGGAAGGGAGAGAGATAGAGAGTTAGAAACATCGATGAGAGAGAAACATCGATCAGCTGCCTCCTGCACATCTCCTACTGGGGATGTGCCCGCAACCCAGGTACATGCCCTTGACCGGAATCGAACCTGGGACCTTTCAGTCCGCAGGCCGACGCTCTATCCACTGAGCCAAACCGGTTTCGGCTATTAGTATTTTCTTAATTAAAATATTAAAACCATATTTGAAAGCACATTGCTAGTTAATGAGTTGAGTAGATCTTGCGGCTAAAGAGGGTTGGCGTCTAATCAGAGAATTTCGCAGGACAGGCGTCGTCTGTTGGATGTCTGTGATCTCACAGCACTGACCACAAGATTAAAACAGCTCCAGAAGCTTTGTGTATGTGTGTTTGAAGTTGTGGAAGCCTGAAGTGGAAACTTTACCTCCTATTAACTATTAACTTTCACATTAGTGTTGCAGTGAAGGAAACTAAGACATAATAAAATAGAGCATCAAGCTTGAAAATCACTGCACTCAAAAGGTTGTATCTGAAATAAATGGGGTTTGGATTTGCTAGACTGTACTTGCTCGTGGCACCCAAAATGAGCTGTGGCGCCTCAATTCCGTCAGGTTTCTCCGCACTTTGGGGTTACCTCTGAAAGGATGTCAAATACCAAGTTCTGATTGTCCTGTCAATGAAAGGCACTAAGTATGCGATTTAGTGTCATTAGGTAGTGGAGAGTTTACCATTATTTACATTTTATGTAGCTATAGTGGGATTTTTAAAAAGTATGTATTTTTGATTTTTTTTTTTTTTGGTGGGAGTGTTGTCTAGAATATTCATTTCATATCCACAGTTATTTGACTTAGGGCTCACCATGAAGGTTTATTGTTTTCCCCAGTTTAGTGAGGTCCTCTGTCAAAGACAGTATACAGCATTAGCTTTGTGTTTTGTGGCTAACGGTGCTTTCTGGTGGCCTCCAGGACAGCCCTATGAGGAGGAGGATGGAGCAGGTGGTGTCATCCCATTTTACAGATGAGGAAACGGAAGAAGTTTGTCTAATGCCCTTTGGCTATTATATGGCAGCTGCCATTCTTCTTTCCCTTTATTTTCCTTAGTTGGCTTTCCTATAGTAAAAACACCTCCAATAGCAGTGATTATAATAATAATAAAAGCTGAGCTTGATTGATCAGTTGCCATGTCCAAGGCAGTGTTACTCTTCTAAATGCTATGCATACATTGACCTTCACCCAATCCTAAAGAATAGATATTACCTTCTTTTTAGAGACCGAGGCCCAGAGAGGGAGGATAAGAAACTTGCCCAATTTTTAACACTCATGTCAGAGGGTAATTGAGAATCATAAATGAAAATACAGTATGTAAATTCTAAGCAGTACTAAGCTATCAGTAAAGGATAGTAGTTATGATGATTATTGCCTGTGCACAGCTATAATTTCTGCTTCTGTATCATCGTCTTAATTAGCCATTGAGCTCATTGTTACAGTTATGCTCCTGCAACTTGGAAAATCAAGTTGTCATGTTTAGTCTGTATACTAGTAGATTGGTGCTGTATTGAACCTATAGGGGCCTATACTAGTACTCTGTCCACCCACCTTCCTGGACTCCCCCATCCCTGGGGTACCTCCCATGGAAATGGTTGTGTTCTGAGGCATGAACACACTTCAAACAACCTTCGTGCTAAATCTAATCTCTCGAGTTCTGTATTCTGAGGATCCTCTGACATTTACTACAAGTATAACATGAATTTCCAAGTTGAGATAAAGTTCTGAAATTGGCTGAAAAGGATTTTGGGAAAGCTGAAAATGTTTTTGCATTAGGATGTAGCTAAGAGACTCTTTATAATAGCCTGCATTTCAAATCCAATTGTACCCCCCACCCCCAAATGGCAATAATGCAAGTGTACCTGTTTACTCTGGTCTTCTCTGTTGAAGTTAGGATGGAGGAATAAGGCTCTTACTCTCAATGGGATGTTTACTCTTCGAGTCAGCCTGTTTCTTCCAAGGAAGGAGAATTCCCAATCCAGTAAAAACTGTGACCTTCACGGTGATTGAAGCCAATGGGACACCACAAATGCTGCTCCCATTTTGGATCCTAGCGTTTTGATCTTCTTTGATTTGCTAAGGCTCTTTAATAAGCAAGGCACTACTGTGAAGAAAGGGAACCGGATATTTAGATACTAATTCTGGTTTCAATTCTATAGCTTAGTGTGGATGGCTGGATTGGCTGGGAAAATGAACTCACTTGGCTTTTGTTTTTCTCTCTGAACGAATGAAGTGACATCAGTTCTCTTGGGAAGGGTGATTGAGATAATGGGTAAACAATCCTGTTTTCATAGGGAGCTGAATTAATAGCCTTTATGGGCCTCTAGGGTATAATTAATGTTATACCGAGGCTACACTTCTGGCAACAGGGAAGTCTCTAGGTCCTTTTTTTTTGGTTTAGATATCAACCAGATTTAGATAGCAACAGGAAGTCATGGGGATTTTAATAGAGAACCATCAAATATACATGTACTTAATTGAATCTTAGGAACTAAGAATGTTTTTACTAGCAGAAAATGACCACCTATGTGACTGGCTCAGGCTTGGAGGTGGGGTAAGGAACTGCCTCAACTAAACATGGTTTTTTGCGGGGTGGGGGTGTGCCAGTTTCCTGCTACTATTCTTTCCTCATTTGTTTTGCTGTGTGTGCCTTGGTATTTGCTAGCAGAAACCCTGTGGCAGAAACCAGAAGGCTGATGAAGATACATGGGAGAAAAATCATAAACTTGAGAAAATTCTCTTGTACCAGTGTAATTTGTTCTGTGAATAGGGAAGAAGACATCTATTAGCCCTTTTCTTTTTAATCCTTACCCAAGGATATGTTTTTATTGATTTTAGAGAGAGAGGGGGGGAGAAAGAGAAAGATCTATGTGAGAGAGAAACATCGATTGGTTGCCTCCTGTACACACCCCGACCAGGGAATCAAACCTGCAACCCAGGTATGTGCCCTAACTGGGATAGAACCAGCAGCCTTTTGATGTATGGGATGATACTCCAACCAACTGAACCACCTGGCCACGGCTATTATCTTATTTTTTTTAACAGGATTTAAAAATGGTTGGTATATTTTTACTGTAAATAATACAAGCGATTGCCCTAACCGGTTTGGCTCAGTGGATAAAGTGTTGGCCTGAAGACTGAAGGGTCCCAGGTTCGATTCCGGTCAAGGGCATGTACCTTGGTTGCGGGCACATCCCCAGTAGGGGGTGTGCAGGAGGCAGCTGATCGATGTTTCTCGCTCATTGATATTTCTAAGTCTCTATCCCTCTCCCTTCCTCTCTGTAAAAAAATCAATAAAATGTATTTTAAAAAAATAATACAAATGATAAAACTTAAGGTAAAAATTACCCAACTCCTAACCTAGAGATGTATTTAGCATTTTTGTAAAATGTCCTTATGTAATTTTTGTACACATGTAATATAAAAATGCATATATATAACTTTTTGTTTGGTTTAATATTCTGTCATATTTTGGGGGGACTTTATTGGTTTTTTAATGATTCCTACACTGATGTCATTGATTTATTTCTCAGGGTGTCCATTTATAGCTAGAGAGTGTTTTCTATAAGATTGTAACATTTATGTAAAATACTCTAAAATCTTTGTAGGAAGATGAATCTATTAATAAAGCAAAACTCCAGAGAAATTATTGATTCTGGGTAGCCAAGTTTTCCATGTAGTTAAGTGTTCATCTAACAAATGAATACTAAGATTTATTTTTTTAATCTGCATCTGAGAATATTTTTCCATTAACTTTTAAAGAGAGTGGAAGAGAGAGGGAAAGACTGAGAGAAACATCAGTGTGAGAGAAACACATCGATTGGTTGCCTCCTGCACGAGCCCTGACCCGGGCTTGGGCTGGGGAGGAGCCTGCAACCGAGGTATGTGCCTGTGACTGGAACCAAACCCGGGACCCATTGGTCCTCAGGCCAACACTCTGTCCACTGAGCCAAACTGGCCAGGGCTGAATACTAAGTTGTTGTTGTTGTTTTTTAATTAACTCTTTATTGTTCAGATTATTACATTTGTTCCTCTTTTTTCCCCCCATAACTCCCCTCCTCCCAGTTCCCGCCCCACCCTCCGCCCTCACTCCCCACCCACTGTCCTCATCCATAGGTGCACGATTTTTGTCCAGTCTCTTCCCGCATCTCCCACACCCCTTTCCCCCCCAAGAATAGTCAGTCCATTCCCTTTCTATGTCCCTGATTCTATTATGATCACCAGATTATTCACTTGATTCTTAGATTCACTTGTTGATAGATGCATGTTTGTTGTTCATAATTTGATTCTTTACCTTTTTCTTCTCTTCCTCTTCTTAAAGGATATCTTTCAGCATTTCATATAATACTGGTTTGGTGGTGATGAACTCCTTTAGCTTTTCCTTATCTGTGAAGCTCTTTATCTGACCTTCAGTTCTGAATGATAGCTTTGCTGGATAAAGTAATCTTGGTTGTAGGTTCTTGGTACTCATCACTTTGAATATTTCTTGCCATTCCCTTCTGGCCTGCAAAGTTTCTGTTGAGAAATCAGCTTACAGTCGTATGGGTATTCCCTTGTAGGTAACTGAGTTTCTTTCTCTTGCTGCTTTTAAGGTTCTCTCTTTGTCTTTTGCTCTTGGCATTTTAATTATGATGTGTCTTGGTGTGGTCATCTTTGGATTCCTTTGTTTGGGGTTCTCTGCGCTGCCTGGACCTGTAAGTCTATTTCTTTCACCAGGTGGGGGAAGTTTTCTGTCAATATTTCTTCAAATAGGTTTTCAATATCTTGGTCTCTCTCATCTTCTGGCACCCCTATAATTCTGATGTTGGTGTGCTTGAAGCTGTCCCAGAGGCTCCTTACACTATCTTCGTATTTTTGGATTCTTTTTTCATTTTGCTTTTCCAGTTGGGTGTTTTTTGCTTCTTTGCATTTCAAATCTTTGCCTTGATTCTTGCGCTCCTCTGGTCTGCTGTTGGGAGTCTGTATAGTATTCGTTATTTCAGTCCGTGTATGCTTAATTTCTAGTTGGTTCTTTATCATAACATCGAGGGTCTCATTAGATTGCTTGAGGATCTCACTACATTTATCGGCGGCTTCTAGACAGTTCTTAAGAGACCTTAAAAGTGTGGTTCTGAACTCAATATCCTCCATTGACAGTTTTGTCCTGTTTCTTTGTCTCCGCATTTTTTATGCTTTCTTGGTCCACCCCCTAGTGGTCTTTGTGCGCAGTCTTGTTGTAGTTAAGCCTTGATTATTGTCAGCAATACCGGGGGTGATTTGACCTCCAGGCTAACTGGCTATGAGAGTCCGCTGTGTCTGCAGTGGGAGAGCTTCTGTGCTGGATCTCTAGGGCGGTGCTAATCTAGCGTTTGCCTGAGGCTATCCTGCAAATGGCTCTGCGCAGGGCTTGGGCGGGGCGGGTCCCCGGGGATCTACAGGGCGGGCCGGAGCAAGCAGTTATGGCTGCTCTCAGTTTCATCCTTAGGGGCTCTGCCTCACAGAGTCCCAGCAACCGCTGCAAACCTCGGAGAGAAAGCTGCCTTTGAGTTCCTACCGAAGCCAGACAGTCCCGCTTTTCCCGTTTGAGTCTAGGTCCCTAGAGACTCGCCCGGATCTGGAGCTCAGAGTCTGAAACTCCCTCCCAATTGAAAACAACAACCGCGCCCTCTGCCGCCAGCCGGCTCCGCGCACTCCGCACCTGAGTATTTCACTTCTGCACTGCGCCTCCTCTGAGTCTGGGTATGATATTCTCTTTCCTCCTAGTTGTAGAATTTCCACTCAGCCAGCCTTCCTGTGGTTCTGGATGATGTCCGTTCCGTCGTTTAGTTGTTTTTTGAAGTGGTTGTTCGAGGCAGCAATCTCCAGCGTTAACCTATGCCGCCATCTTGGTTTTTTTTGAATACTAAGTTTTTTAAAACAGTGTTGATGAAAGCTTTTCTAGAGTTTTATTGCACACATTCCAGATGAGTCTTTTGGCCCAAGGAATGTATCTTAATGAAATAGAGACATGCACAGATATGTCTTTCCCATGTTGTTCTAGGTGCATTGCTCTTGAAGGTAAATATTTGAAAAAAATTTGTGCAGCAGCTTATGACTATCCAATACTGCCTTCAACCTTGCAGTCATAAAACTTTTCCTTCTAAAATATTTGAGAGAGGGAAAAATAGTCATAATAAGAGAAAAATGCTTATTAAGAATTGTATACAAAGCCAGTTTTATTAAGAAAAAGCATTCTACTCTTTCAAATATAGTTATGTATTTTCATCCTTACATAAAAAATGTAGATATATGCACTCATAAATACCTTGATATTTTCTCTTATAAAAAAAGCGTGCCCTCGCTGGTTTGGCTCAGTGGTTAGAGTGTTGGCTCATGGACTGAGGGGTCGTGGGTTCGATTTTGGTCAAGGGCACATACCTCGGTTGCAGTCTTGATCCCTAGCCGGGTCGGGGTGTGAATGGGAAGCAACCAATTGATGTGTCTCTCTCACATCATGTTTCTCTCTTTGTCTCACCCCCTACCTTCCACTCTCTCTAAAAAAATCAATGGGAAAAAAATGTCCTCAGGTGAGGATTTACAATAACAACAAAAAAGTGTAACATGCACATAGAAAAGCACACAGATCCTAAGTTTTCACCTTTGATAGATTTTTGCAGACTCAACACACATGCATAAATTTAAAATTAAAATATTACCAACGATTCAGAAGTTCCTAATGTCCTCTCCTATTTCACTACTTCCAGCCACCTCCATGGTTAATTGAAGTAACCAGTGTCCTGGCTGATGTCACCTTGGATTAGTTTTGTCTGATGTTGAACTTTATAAAAATGGAATAATGTTCTGCCTTCTTTTGCTCAGTATTTGTGGGGTAGGTATAACAGGTTCCTCTTCCCCCATGTAGTATTTAATCGTAACTAGTCTAATTTATTTACCACAACATCTGTTTCTTGTTTGTTTGTTTGTTTGTTTTTTCAGTTTTGGGCCTTTATAGCTAATCCTCCTATCTAATAAAAGAGAAACATGGTAATTGGCGTACGACCGATACCCTTTTCATTGGCTAATCAGCGAGATATGCAAATTAACTGTCAGCCAAGATGGCGGCCGGCAGCCAGGCAGCTTGAAACTAACATGAGGCTTGGTTGCCTCAGTGACGGAGGAAACCAACGTTCCCCGCCTGCCGCTGCCTCTGAGCTGGCAGTTTAAGAAACTCTGTAACAAATACGCCCAACTTCAGCCAGCAGAATCGCAACATTGTAAGCAAAGGCCAGAAACCTACTTTCAGCCGGAGGCCTAAGAGCTGGAGCCAAGCCTCAAGCTAAAGCTGGCCCAGAATTTAAAAAAAAAAAAAAAAAAGAAAGAAAAAAGGAGCGTTTGGGAGTTCAGTCACCCCCAGCCTGAAAACAGCCCTCAGCCCCTCACCCAGACTGGCCAGGCACCCCAGTGGGGACCCCCACCCTGATCCGGGACACCCTTCAGGGCAAACCAGCCGGCCCCACCCGTGCACCAGGCCTCTACCCTATATAGTAAAAGGGTAATATGCCTTCCAGCACCGGGATCAGCAGAGCCGCGAGGCCTCCTGGCACCGGGATCAGCATGACAGGGGGCAGCGCCCAAACCCCCTGATCGCCCTGCGGCTCTGTGTGTGACAGGGGGCGGGGCCACAACCTCCCTATCCACCCTGCTCTGTGCCTGATAGGGGGGAGCTCCCCCCCCCCCCCGGGCCCTGCTCTGTGTGTGATGGGGTAGAGCCATAACCTCCCCATCGGCCCTGCCCTGAGTGTGAGAGTGGCGGCGCCCCAACCCCCTGATCCGCCCTGCTCTGTGGGTGATAGAGGGCAGCACCCCAACCCCCTGATGGGCCCTGCTCTGTGTGTGACAGGGGGTTGCTCCACAACCTCCCCATCGACCCTGCCTTGAGTGTGACAGGGGGTGGTGCCCCAACTCCCCAATCGGCCCTGCTCTGAGCCCGACCAGGGGCTGCACCTAGGGATTGGGCCTGCCCTCTGCCACCCGGGAGCAGGCCTAAGCCAGCAGGTCGTTATCTCCCGAGGGGTCCCAGACTGCGAGAGGGCACAGGCCAGGCTGAGGGACCCCCCCCTCCCCCCCGAGTGCACAAATTTTTGTGCACCGGGCCTCTAGTGTTATTATAAACATTCCTGTATTGGGGCACATATGTGTACATTTCTGTTGTGTATCTGCCTAGGAATGGGGTTACTGAGGTTGGATGTGTGTTTATTCCGCGTTAATAGACAAGAGTCAACACTGACTCTTAGGTTTTAAGTCTAGTGGGTATGGAGTGGTACCCGTTGTTTAGATTGCATTTTCCTGATGACTAGGGAGTATTAGTACTTTGATCCTAGGAAAATCTACTGTTATTCAATCTTGTGCTAATTCAACTTTATTTCATTTTTAATGGAGACTGTTATCTCCCTCTGGCATTGAAGATGCGTTGTGCATCAAGTTCTTCATCACCAGACCCAGAATTTATTCTTCTGCGTCATTTAAGTGGGGCATCACCAGTAGATATAACTTGTCATGCAGCCAAATTTTGCTGCTTGATGACCCAGTTTAATGTGATTTCTATTCTGTGTTTGAAACCAAGAAATATTTTAGGTTACCATCTGCTTTACATTGTGACTGATTAAGATGTTGGTCAAAGAATTCAACTTAAGAAAAAGGAAAAACTCTCTGGCTTTAGTGCAATAATTTTCTCTAGACCAGTATGTCAAGTGTGAGTCATCATGCCCTGGTTTTATTCAGAGGAACCTTGAGAAGAATCTCACTGTAGCAGAGAAAATTACAAGTACTTTTGCAAATGCTTGATCAAACAAACCAGTATTCCACTTGAGTTGAAAGTGCTATTCACTTTTTATGCCTATTTAATTACAAGCTATGAAAGCTCTCAAGAGCTCATGTACATAGCAGATAATATTTCATTTTTAGGAATGATGACTGGGAATGTTTAAAACCAGTTTGGGAGGTTCTAGAATAAGGCCATCATTGACATAATGATTGGGGCAGGAGAAACACATTTATCCTGACCAAATCAAGACCATGTTTATCCTTCTCTACTTATTAATATGTAATACTCAGACTCTGAATTCTTATATAGATGGAAGAGTTTTAACTTCTTGTTACCCAAATATTTGTTATTTGATACTAGACAATTTCATATGTAATATGACATGCACCTAATAAATTTCATTAACTTCCAAAAAAAGAAAATTACAAGTAAATTTAATGTAGGTGTAAAGTGAATTTGAGACTTCAGTCTAAGTCTAATAGTTCTATGAAATATTTGTGGGAGAATTGTAATCCTGGAGTCCAGTTTCTAGCTTTTAATATTAAATTCTCTTGGCTCATGACATAAAACTAAGAGTCCTTTAATGATCAAATTGCTGGCCTTGTTTGGTAAATGTTACCCCATCACTCCCTTTATTGGTCCTTTGCTCTGGAGGTTCTGAAGAGCATGCACTGTGTGAGACAGGAATCCTATGCTATTCCTTCTTCATACTCTTTACAGATGCTCTTCTCTCTGCAGGAGTTGCCCTTGTTACCATGCTAATATTTAACAGAACCAAGCACAGAGTGAGAACTTGATAGATAAATGCACAAATGGAGGACTGAATGAAATAGAAGATTGTGTCTTCTTACTGAGTTCATATTTTTATCATGAACAGGTACATGTTCGGGTTACTGGCAACCTGACTTAGAAAATCATTGTAGTATTGGCTTACAGGTAAGAGGGACTGAGTGTGTAGTTTTGTAACTTTACACAGGAACTGTTTATCTGTAGCCATGATTGCATGTGTGCCATTGTTTGACCAAGTGAATGATTGCTGATAAAAAAATCCTAAGTGATTTTTTTATTTTTCCCTCTCTCATTCCTTTTCCTAAAATCTTTGGACCAGGAAAGAGGAAGGACAAAGGTTTATTTCTGTTCCCTGTATTGCTTGTTTAAACTTTAAAATTCGCTTGGTTTCTTTTTTTTTTAAATTTAAATTCTTTATTGTTTAAAGTATTACATGAGTCTCCTTTTTCCCCCATTGACCTCTCCCCGGCCACTCCCACCCCCACACCCCAGCACATGCCCTCACCCCCCTACTGTCTGTGTCCATTGGTTATGCTCATATGCATGCATACAAGTCCTTTGGTTGATCTCTTACCCGTAACCTCGCCCCTCACCTTCCCTCATAGGTTGGACAGTTTGTTCGATGATTCTATGTCTCTGGTTCTATTTTTGTTCATCAGTTTATGTTGTTCTACAATGTTGTTGGTTGGGACCATGAGAAAATATTCCTAAACTAGAAATCTTTGATGGATGTATTTTTTGTGATTAAATTTGGTTCCTTTACATTGTGGCCTTTTGGTAATTGATCCTTATTGAAGAAATTTTAAGTTAATTAATAATAATCAACACTAATAAAAGAGAAAAATGGTAATTGGCGTACGACGATACCCTTTTCATTGGCTAATCAGGGCTATATGCAAATTAACTGCCAACTATGATTGGCAGTTAACTGCCAACTAAGATTGGCAGTTAACTGCCAACAAGATGGCGGCTAATTTGCATATGTAGGCACAATGCAGGGAGGCGAAAGGGAAAGCAGGAAGAAGCCCCCTGCCACTGACAGTGATCGGAAACCCAGGGGGGAGCTAAGAGCTGGGGGGCAGGGCAAAGGCGGCCCTGGGGCTGCCTTTGCCCTGCCCCCCAGCCATGATCGGAGAATCAGGCGCCTTTGCCACCCTGGCCAGTGATAGCAGGAAGTAGGGGTGGAGCCAGCAATGGGAGCTGGACACGGTCGAAGCTGGCAGTCCCGGGAGCTAGGGGTCCCTTGCCTGGGCCTAAAGCGGAACCCACGATCGCGGGGCCGCTGCAGCTGTGGGTCCCTGCTGCCCGAGCCGGACGCCTCAGCCAGAGGCGTTAGGCCTGGGCAGGGGCAGAGCCTGCAACCGCGGGGAGCTGGGGGTCCCCTGCCCAGGCCTGACACCTCTGCCAGAGGCCTCAGGCCTGGTCAAGGGGCCGATCTGGTGATTGGTGATCGGAGGGTGATGAGGGTCAACTCCTCTGGCCGAGGCATCAGGCCTGGGCGGGGGGTGGAGTCGGGGATTGGGGGGATATGATGGTCCCCTTGCCCAGGCCTGAAGCCTGGGTCAGAGGTGTCAGGCTTGGGCGGGGGGTGGAGCAAGCGATCAGAGGGAGATGGGGGTCCCCTGCCCAGGCATGATTCCTGGGCCAGAGGCCTCAGGCCTGGGCAGGGGCCAGAGCCAGTGATTGGGGGAGATTGGGGTCCCCTGTCCAAGCCTGACACCTCTGGCGGAGGCGTCAGGCCTGGGCAAGGGGCTGATCAGGCGATCGGAGGGTGATGGGGGTCTACGCCTCTGGCTGAGGCATCAGGCCTGGGCAAGGGGACCATCATCAGGCCTGGGCTGGGGGCAGAACCAGTGATGTGGGGAAATGAGGGTCCCCTGCCCAGGCCTGACACCTCTGTCAGAGGCATTAGGCCTGGGCAAGGGGCCGATCCTGCGATTGGAGGGTGATGGGGGTCAACGCCTGAGGGCTCCCAGTATGTGAGAGGGGGCAGGCTGGGCTGAGGGACACTCCCCCCCCCCCCCCCACACACACCCAGTGCACGAATTTCGTGCACCGGGCCCCTAGTGATGATAATAATAATAATAATAATAATAATTACCACTTTTGAGTATTTAATTTGTACCCAAAACTTTGCTAAAGACTTTTGCTTTCATTATCTCATTTAATCCTCATTTTCATCCTGTGAGATGTTGACAGATATACTCATTTACTAATAAGGATAGTTGCTTTCTAAAGGTCACATAAAACTTGTAAGTGGCTGAGCTGGGGTTCAAACCCACATCTATCTGCCTTCAGTGTCTGAGCCACTATGTTTAACTGTTCTTCCCTGGTTTTTCTATGTATGTATGCTTCCCCCTACATATTATAGTGATAGGATGCATTCTTGTTTTAGTATGTTAAAATAACATACTTTTGGTTGTTATCAATCTTTATGTAGTAACTAGAGGCCTGATGCATGAAATTCGTGCAAGAGTAGGCCTTCCTTCTCCCGATTGCTGGCACCGGCTTCACTCTGGCACCTGGGACCGAGGCTTTCCTCCGGCCGCCGGCAGGCACCCAGGACCCGGGCTTCCCTTGCAGCCCTGGCTTCATCCAGAAGGTCGTCCAGAAGGACGTCTGGAAGATGTCCGGTCTAATTAGCATATTATGCTTTTATTATTATAGATAGATATTTGTTAATTTGACATCTTAGCTATTCTGGTCAAAACTCTTTCACTTACTATTGTGTGTGCAATACTTAGAAATCGCGTTATTTTGTGTGTTTTTTAAGCAGATTAAAGGAAGAAAAAATTATTTTGTGTTCACATAGGTCATATTTTTCTGATAGGCAGTGTAGTCTAAACAGGTTCTAGCAGTCCTCAGACAGAACCCTGGAATTTAGATATTTCTTGCTAATTTGTGCAGAACAGCATCTCACGTTGTGTGGTTTACAGTGTAAGGGCATAATGCATGGATAGCTGCAATGGAACTCTTTTACACTTAAGGTCAAACAGCAAAGAGAAGGGTAAATAAAATGAGAAAGTACGGTTTCACATGAACTGATCCATCATTTATCGTGTATTTAGATTAACATCTGAAAAACAATAAATGTCAAAAATTTGTATTGTTATGAGTAGTTGACATCTACATGTTAAAATGTAACTATCAATTTTGTGTCCTATAATACCACAGTGGATAACTGTTTATTATATGTTGGTTTCCAGTGCTTGTGGGGAAGGGTGGTATGCTTTACAAATCCAACTGAATGACATGTCTAGACAGGGCCGAATATATAACTATGTAACAACACAGTTCAGAAATTATGGCTGAAAAACTTTAATATTTATTGGCAACTCTATGCCATGTTATATTACTTCATATCTTTATTTTCCTGGCTTGTTGTTGAAGAATTGAAGTTTATTTTTAGACAAAACAGAAGATGTCTACAATGTGATATAATATGAATCCAGGTTTTAACTAAAATATATTTTCCACACAAATATGTTTCTTGATTTGGAGAATTGAGTAAACCTAAATAGGAATTATTGCTCTGGCATTAAATTTGGATAGGAGCCTTTTGAAACGAACTTAATAGGACAGCAAAGCTGCCACTTTAAATCTAAATTTTCTTTAGATGTGGACTTACTGGCATTGAATACAGTGCATTTTTTAATAGTTCTCACTGTTCTAGCATCTAATTTTTATTTTCTTTGTTCTCCCTCAAGTAGTCTTCTAAGCAACGAACTCTTCTCTAGCCACTTAACGTTAGCTTTTCACAGGAGAGAAATTTCCAGTGCCTTCTCTTCCTCTATTGAGCTGTTCCTTCCAAAACAGGCTATTATAAACAAGCCACGGTGAACATTTCATTGTTGAGTGTAGGAGTTGCTTACATAGCTGAGATACCAGTCCTCCCTTTTAAAAATTTATATTTTGCCATGATTTTCCCTGTATGTTTTTTTTAAACAGTGTGATTTGATAATCAAATGTTTTAAATGTGATTAAATCTAATTTATCACTTTTAAAAAATGGTTATTACTTTCTGTGTTTTAGGAAGCCTTTACCTACCCCCAATCTTGATAATATTCTCATATGTTTCCTTCTGAAAGCTTCATAGGTTTAGCATATGTTTGGGTCCATGATCCATCTTGAATTATTTTTTTTTTGCATGCTATTTTATTAACATTCAATCTTTAAGAGATATCACCTATGTTTTATCTATTTTTTAAATTATATATTTTTATTGATTTCAGAGAGGAAGGGAGAGGGAGAGAGAGATAGAAACATCAATGATGAGAGAGAATCATCGATCAGCTGCCTTCTGCATGTCCCTCACTGGGGATCGAGCCCTCAACCGGGCATGTGCCCTGACTAGGAAATGAACCGTGACCTCCTGGTTCATAGGTTGATGCTCAACTACTGAGCCACTCGGGCTAGGCATCACCTGCATTTTGGAAGTGAGGATTTTGGCATTCTAAGAATTTGGCAGTCTAGACATCATATGTAAAAGTAAGTTTGATTTCGAGTTTTAGAACCTTTGGAGGATGATCATGATGAAGATATATGTTGGGTCACATCTGTTACAGCAATTTGGTCAAAACCTTTTTGACATATTTCCATCGTCTCAAAACCATTGTGATTAACAAATATATATATATTTGGTAACCGGGTTCATCCCCATAATGAAATCAGTGGTGTTGGGTGCAGAACAAGATTGCAACGTTTTGCGCATACATTGTACCAGGTAGAGATGCATTTCTGTACAGATATCCTATGAAGCTGACCTGGAGTGATTTGCCTGTTAAGATACTAAATCATATTGCAATTAGTAGTTGAAGTGAAAGAATCAAATTGATTGAGTTTATTTAACCTAACCTACTTAATTTTTACTAGATATATAGTATCAGACTCCAAATTGCTATCAGTTTTCAGTTCTCTCAAGTTATATCTCTTATTCCTACTGTTTAAAGTGTCCCCTCTGACATTATAGAAACACCACTAAGTACCAACATCTCAGGCTACAGGGAATTCTCAGCAGTCAGTGTGGATTCATTGATGGTATATATTTTGCATTCTTATTATGTGATAGCCACACTGCAAGCATTATATTTCTTACAACAATCTGGTTTTAAAGAGGAAGTTAAGATTTTCACAGTACACACTTGGGGGTTGTGTGGGGGAACATACAATAGTTTCCTAGTACATCTTCTGAATGGTGGCTTCTCATAAGCCCTACAAGTGTCTGAGTCACAGTAGGTAACACTACAATATATAGCACTGCTAATACAGTCACTTCTGAAATGTGTGCAGGTCTGTGGGGGGGGGGGAAGAAAGGTCTCCGTGTACTGTGAGTGACTGTGTCTAGGACACTGCTATGGGGGTATGAGCAGGACAGGAAGAAGCTAATGTTACTCCTAAAGTGAGCTTCTCTTTGTATTGCAATGCAAATGTATGATTGCACTCTTTCAACTTGCTCTTTATTGGGGGGAAAGGTTGTCCTTTATTTTTAGCTGAGCAAATGAACATAATGAGGACTGTTGAGAGACCTCACTGGAGTATACTCAGATTCCATCACAATGCTAGTGTTGCCCATGTTGCAAATGGTGCTTGTGTCTGTGTAAATAGCAAAGAAAGTGGGCCAGGTTCATAGGAGTACCCTTTTAAAGTGGCCTTCTCACTAAGGAAACATTAGCTTCAGTCGATAATTCACAAAGAAACTAGGACAGTTCCCAGGCTCCTCTTTATTTGCAGAGATAAACAACTGGACATTAATAGAATCATGCTGAAAGCAACAGTAATAAAATTCATTGTGTTCTGATTCTGTCCTCTGAGCAAGGCTATATTAATTTTTTAATCTAAAAATTGTGCCTGAACTGGAGATATATATGCATTATAAGCTAAATTGAATGCTTTTCCTTAAAGAGCATTTGTTTTGCTTAGCGTTTGCTATTTTTTCTGATTAAAATGGGTTACGATTAATGTTTCTAGTCTCAAGCATGTTGACCAGTTATTTTTTATGAACTATTTTGTATTGTACACAGGAACCAAATTTAATGGCTTTAGTTATTTATTTGTTCTTTCATTATATTTTGATAAAAATTTTTACTGTCATATTTGTTATCTTGCCTTGGCCAGTGTGGTTTAGTTGTTTGGAGTGACGCTCCATGCACTGAAGAGTCTTGGGTTCGATTCTCAGTCAGGGCACATATCCAGGTTGCGGGTCTGATCCCTCGTCGGGGTGTGTATAAGAGGTAACCAATCGATGTTCTCTCACATTGCTGTTTGTCTCTCTCCCTTTCCCCTACTCTCTCTCGAAAAAACAAAAAAACAAACTTATTTGTTGTATTTTAATTGAATGAAGTCATGTTATATGAACGCTTTCAGTCTGTAAATCAGTTAATATATGTAGTCGTTAATAATTTTAGGGATATAAGTCAAACTAGCTTTATCTTATAACTCATATACAAGGTTTTAGAACATTGTTACAGAAAAATGTTCTGACTGCTTGGAACAACACTCTTAATTGTCCTGTGAAACCAGCCATGCCATTCATTGCCATCCCAGTGTCCAGATTTATGTCAGCATTAATTACTGTTGGTGGGGGATCCTTTGACTCAACACTGTGTGGGTATTTGCAAATGCACCATTGGATGCTGCTGCATGCAAGTGAATGTTGACTCTTATTTATAGGTAAAGAACTCCCCTGTCTTTGTAGATATCGGGTTACTTGAATCAAGTAATATTTGTTTAGCTATTTATCCGTTAATATGTTTAAAAAGAATCTTCTCTAAGAAGATGCATTAGTCATTCACTATTTGTTTGATCAGATGATGGCACTGACATTCTCATTGTGTAATCATAAAATAGCTAATTTTGTTGTGTTTAATGCCAAGAGCAGATGTACTTCCTAGAATAAACAGCATGCAAGCCCATATCTAAATGTATTATTTAGAAGCATATCAAAATCTTTGTATTTTTTTGTGGTTTAAGAAAGCAATTGCAGTTTGCATTGTGTCAAATTTTTAAAAAAATCAATGTTATTGCTGTCACAGTTTAAAAACTTCTTTGAAGAAGCATAATTTGGCTCATGTGTTTTTAAGTATACTGTGTTATTCTGAGAGACTGTGTCATGCATGGAGGTTTAGTGCATTAACTCTGGAAGCAGACTGCCTGGGTTCAAATCTTGCCTGCATACCCGCTTAGTGATGTTGGGCAGTTACTTAAATTCTTTGTGCTTCAATCCCCATCTTTATAAAATGGTAACAACACTGATAATAGTGTGCACCTCTTAGGGTTGGTGGGAGGATGTATAAGTTGATATAAATAAAGTGCATGGCAGGCACATAGTAAGGACAAATGAGCAAGTGTATAAAGGGTGAAAGAGATACATGTGTGTGTTATGGCGGCTTCTTTTATATCAGTTCCAATTCTGTAAGTCTGTGAGGTCCTGATCAGTCAGTGATATTTGGTATTACTTTAGATTATCCAGGGCATTACATAAGGAATAAAAGACATGGTCCCTTCTTTGAAATCTTGCACCATATTTAAATAGGTAAACAAATGAAAGTGTTAAGTAGCAATCTATAATAATAAAAACATAATATGCTAATTAGACTGGACAGCCGAATGACCTTCCGACGTCATTCCAGGCATCCTCCGAACAAAGCCATGGTGGTGGGGGCTGAGGCAGTGGCTGTGAGGGGCGATCAGGCAGGCAGGCGAGCAGTTAGGGGCTATCAGGCAGGCAGGCAGAGGGGTTAGGGGCAATCAGGCAGGCAGGCAGAGGGGTTAGGGGCAATCAGGTGGGCGATCAGGCAGGCAGGCAAGCAGTTAGGGGCGGTCAGGCAGGCAGGCAGAGGGGTTAGGGGTGATCAGGCAGGCAGATAAGCAGTTAGGGGCGATCAGGCAGACAGGCAGAGTGGTTAGGGGCAATCAGGCAGACAGGCAGAATGGTTAGGGGTGATCAGGCATGCTGGTGACTGGTTAGGGGAGAATAGGCAGGCAGGCAGAGTGGTTAGGGGCGATCTGACAGGCAGGCAGATGAGCGGTTAGGAGCCAGCAGTCCCGGATGGTGAGAGGGACCCCTGTGGGATTGGGCCTAAACCGGCAGTCGGACATCCTTGAGGGGTGCCGGATTGCGAGAGGGTGCAGGCCAGGCTGAGGGGTCCACTCCCCTCCATGCATGAATTTTGTGCACTGGGCCTCTAGTCTATATATATAAAAGCCAAGCTACCGGAATGATGGAACAACCAGTCCCTATGACGCGTATTGCTGCGGCCAACTGGCCTGATTGGGGCCCCCATCAGTGCCCCCAACCTCCCGTGGCCCCTCTCCCCAGCAGGCGCCGCCCTCGATCAGCTCCTGCCTCCACCCGAATGACCAGTTGCTATGATACGCACTGTGGCAGCCAACTGGCCCAATCAGGGCCCCGATCAGCGCCCCCCAACCTCCTGCGGCCCCTCTCCCTGGCTGGCCCAGCCCCCGATCAGCCCCCCCTACCCTGCTTGGGGGCCTGGCTGGCTGGCCAACTGCCCGCGGCCCCTCCCCCCAGCCAGCCCTGCCCCCGATTGGCCCCTCTCCCCCACCGGAACAACCGGTTGCTATGACATGCACTGTGGTGGCCAACCAGCCCTGATAGGCACTCCCCAATCTCCTTTGGCCCCTCCTCCCGGCCGGCCCCACCCATGATCGCCCCTCCCCCCTATTGGGGGTGGGGCCGGCTGACCTCCCACAGCCCCCCCTCTCCCTGCCGGCCCAGCCCCGATCGGCCCCCCTCACCCCGATTGGAGGGCTGGCCTGCCGGGAGCCGGTCAATCCTTGCTGTTTCAAGGGACCTGACATATATGGCATACGGTTCTTAATATGTTTGCTCACCTTCTTGGCGCTATGTTTTAACCAAGGTCACCTCTCCGAGAAAGGTTGAATCCCCAGGTAGGGATTTTCCCCTGAAGTTAGGGAGGGGATGAAACTCCTTAACTAAGTGCCAGGCAGGTAGTTAATCAATTTAACTACAATCATGCTTAAGCTACATAATCTTTACTCCCTGGAATGGAGATAAGAAATGCCCTAACCTTTGTAATAGAAATTGACAGGATTAGAATCAACTGGTATA
The DNA here is from genome assembly GCF_963259705.1 of Myotis daubentonii. Classification (NCBI taxonomy): domain Eukaryota; kingdom Metazoa; phylum Chordata; class Mammalia; order Chiroptera; family Vespertilionidae; genus Myotis; species Myotis daubentonii. Next base: position 24,655,688 of record NC_081840.1, on the reverse strand, counting down.
AATACAGATGCAACAAGACAACAACAGACAGAATTCAGGACACAGAACTCAGAATCTAGAGACAGAGACAGAACTTAGAACAGAACTCAGAACACAGGGCTTGGAAGACAGGACCAAGAGAGACAGAGCCTAGGCACAGAACCTACACAGAACATTCTCTAGGGACAGAAGAACTTCGCTGGCGAGAGCATGCCGGAGGATCCTGGACAGGGACTGGCCTCGGAGCCTGGAGGCAGAGCCTGGCGAGAGAGCATGGCAGGGGATCCTGGACTGAAACTGACTGCGGAGATTGGCAGGAGAGCCTGACTAGAACCTGGTGACTGGACCTGCCTGGAGAACCTGGACAGAACCTGGCCGGAGATCCTAAGCAGAACCTCTCTGGAGATCGAGACCAGAACTTGGCTGGAGATCCTGGCTAGGCTGCTGATCAACTGAACGCTGTCTCCGTGTCATTCCTTCTTCGCCGACTCCGTCCACACCTTTGGGGACCCCTGGACCCGCTGGGGTTGGACCCCGGCACTGGCCAGCCAACCTCCCATGTCTCCTCTCCCCTGCTGGCCCTGTTCATTGGGGCGGGCCGGCCGGACCCCACCTGTGCACAGTTTTGTGCACTGGGCCTCTAGTGTATACATAAAAAGATGTGATTCTTTTGCAGTGAAAAACAGGGGAGATGAAGGAGTATAAAAGATGAATTTTGATCTTAGAGGACAGGAAACATAAAATCCCCTCCCAAAAAAGTCTGAGCTTTTTCTCTGAAAACCACATATCTTTATGGAAGAGAGCTCATTATGCTTATTCTCTTATAGAGCTATTAATTTATTTTAGATGAAGTTGAAGTCCCCCTACTTTCCTTTAAACATCTCCCTTGCTTTCATCTGAGCTCTTGTTAGTCCATAATAAAAACCAAGTGCTCCATCGTGGAGGTTCCCGACTTTCCAGGTCTGTGTCCATTTCCAGGTTGTGGTGGTATGTGCTAAGTCTGGAATACTCTGGTCTCTCACCTCAACCTCCCTGAGACCTTCCCCATTCTTCACAGTGCACTTGTGTCTCAGCTCCAGGATACCTTATCCAGCCACAGACCTGAGTCCCAGCTTCCCAGGCTCCAGCCTCAGTGCTCTGTTATGATTCTGGGGGACACTAAGTCTACGTGAAAGCTCTTTGCAAATTATGAAGTACAGTAAAGATGTGTTCGTGTGTGTGTGTGTGGGGGGGGCGTGGGGGTGGGGGGGGAAATATTGCCTGATCTTTCTTGCATTATTTTTTACCTCTTGTATGTTTAACCTGTCATCTCTCCCCCACCTTCCATCCTAGCCTTGGGAAAAATCAAGGCAGTAGGGAGCTGCAATGACTGCATGAGCTGAAGGGTGCTCTGCTGGGCGTAGCAGAGGTGGCTAACAGATCCAGGTGCAGCTCTCACCAGAGGCTCTAGCAGGGGTCCTCAAACTACGGCCCGTGGGCCACATGCAAATACAGATGTTGTATTTGTTCCCGTTTTGTTTTTTTACTTCAAAATAAGATATGTGCAGTGTGCATAGGAATTTGTTCATAGTTTTTTTTTTTTTAACTATAGTCCGGCCCTCCAACGGTCTGAGGGACAGTGAACTGGCCCCCTGTTTAAAAAGTTTGAGGACCCCTGCTCTATAGTCAGTGAAGGCAAAAGAGCAAGGGCTTCGTTTTGACAGACAGTGTCGGTGTGGATATCACCGTGTGACACTGGCCCTGTTCTTTTTGAAAATATATTTTTATTGATTTCAGAGAGGAAGGCAGAGGGTGAGAGAGAATCATTGATCAGCTGCCTCCTGCACGCCTCACACTGGGGATCGAGCCCACAACCTGGGCATGTGCCCTGACGGGGAATCGAGCCATGACCTCCTGGTTCATAGGTCAGTGTTCAACCACTGAGCCACACTAGCTGGGCTAGCCCTGTTCCTAACCTTTTTGACCACTCACATTCTCATATGAAAAGCAAGGAAGGCGATGTTGCTAGAAACTTCATGGGTGGTGTTTATTCAGCGTACACGAGATGTTTGTGGAAAAACTGTTTTGTTAATTTTAAAGTGCTTATTAATTGTTGTTTCTAAAAACAAATAACTAGGTAGAACTTCTGATCACGTTTGGATAAGTTCATACACCAAGCTTGTTCCTAGCCAGGAGGTTGATGTGGTTAGGTGAGTAGGGACAGGAGCTGAGGGGAGACCTCGCTGACTGGGTCTGGTCCCAAGCTGGTAGCAGCAGCTGGGAGTTGGGGTGGGGGTACCAAGAGCTTGTAAGCACCAGGGTATTGAGATTGGGACAGGGGAATGATAAAATCAATGAGGTAACATTTCTTTACTTCTGTGGGGAGTTCACTTGGGGGAGCTTTCTGAGTGAGCCTTGTGTTGCTGCATTTTATATAGAATCTTTGAATAGTAAATATGAAACCAGATGACAATTTCCAATTATTGAACACCCAGCTACTCTCTCTCCCTCTGTACTGGAAATTTACGGTAGATCCTGGTAGGGACAGGCTTGTGAAAAAAAGGAAGTGAGGTTAGCAGCAACAGCTTCCTGCAGTGGCTTTGGGATGTTGAATTTGGGTGACTTGACTTGGTTTTTGTCTGCTGTGAGTTGCTCTCTGGTGCTTCAGCAGCCTCAACACTCATCGTGGGCTTTTCGAGTGGCTGTGTAATTGGGGACAGTGTGAGAGGCCTCTTGCCAAATGTTTTTTCCACACCCCAAATGGAAAAATACACATCTCTGATATTAACTCAGTATAATTCTCCAGATACTTGGAAAAAATGTGTTGTATATCAGCAAAAGGAGAGGGGATAGAGGGGTAATTTGTGGGGCTACTTGTGCATCAGTTTACATTTGCTACTGGAGCTCTGCGTTCTCGTGATTTGGGGTAAATTGTGTAATTTCTGGACCATAAGGTTCACATCTGTAAAATGAGAGTATTGAAGTAGTGGTCTGTTGTCACTCCCAAGTTGGGAAAATTGTCTCCTACTCTTCTAATTGTACATGGAAAATCTCCTAGAGAGTCTGGCAGTTTTGGGGAGCCTTTTTCATTCGACAGTGTTACATAGGACGTATTATGTGTCTGGGATGAGTTTGGGGGCTGGAGATACAGTCATGAACAAGGCAGGGCTCAGCCCTCTGGATGCTTGCATTTTAAGGAGAAGAGACAGGAGATAAACTAACAAACACACGGAGAGATGACAGGAGTTACTATTACAATGGGTGTGGGGTTACAAATGGGAAAAGTCAAGGTCATCTGAGCCATGTAGCCTAAGCAGAGGGCGGTGGTGATTATGTCTGGTAAATGCTGCAGGTTTGGGTCCATATTCTGCTAAGTGTGAGCTGCTTGGTGGACAAGTTACCTAGAGTTTTAAATTTGAGAATCTTTGCTCAATATATGGTCTTTGAAGCTTTAGGAGTGGATGAGATCAGCTGGTGACTGAATATAGATAGAAAAGGGAGGATTGTTGGGGACTGATCGTGGCCTCCAGCATTTGGAGGTCAGGTGGAGGAGCAGAATAGAGAGACCATGGTTGGTTGCTTTTGGCTTCCATTCAGCAAGTCTGTATTAAACACTAGCATATACTGCTCTTTCTTTAAGCTTAGGGGCAGCCTGTGTCTGTGTAAGTTTATACTGTGCATGTATATATGACTTTTAAAATTTTAATACTCAATATGTGCAAGGTGCTGAGAGATGAGAGCTCTCTATGGTGACCTCCACTTCCCTGACCTCCTCCTCCTGTCAAACACCTACAGGCTGGCAGCCACTCTAGGTGCCCATATCCCTCTGGGTTGGAGGGTCGATTTGAATGTTGTTCAAGTCAGTTGTGTTTACTAGTATAACAAAACCTGTTTTTGTCAGTGGTACTTGTTATTGTAATTATATAATTAAAATTTTATATAATCTGATTAAATATGACACTATTTTTCTACAAAGATGTGCCAAATGCTTTGGAAGGCCTCCAAAGGCAAACCTCCCCCCCCTCCCCCAAATGCTGCTAAGTTGGGTATGGTCATGGCAACTATAAAGGATTGGGGAGTAATTACACTTCTGTAAGGATTCTCACCTTGCTTCTGGAGAGCCTTTGAGTCCACCCTAATAAAAAAAGGAAATTGGGGGTGATGCTTTTTTGGGTATGGTTTATATAAGAATGACCAGCCTAACAGTCAATCCACAGACTGATTATTTATGGAAAAGACATTGACCCCACATCAGGAAATTGGCAAAAGAATGTATATTATGTTAACTTAAAATAAAATGGCCAAGGAGAGTGTGTGTGTGTGTGTGTGTGTGTGTGTGTGTGTGTGTTTAATGGTTCTCTGCTTATAGCAGCCTTTACATTTCTAAACCAATTATCTTGTTACCTTGGTTAAGTGAGGTTTTGCTGTATGAACTTAATAAAAACCAGTTTTATAGTCTGTGCCAAGAGCCTTCAGAATGGTTATATACTACTTTAGCACTTCTAGGATTTTCTGGAAAAACATTTTTAAAAAAAATTCACAAAAGTTTATGTTCAGAATGTTTATTACCTTAGTAGTTGTAACTTAGTAGTTGTAAAAATTGAATGCAGCCTATATGTCAGGTGTTATAACCATGGTTCAGCTGTGACATGTACTCCTAGAGGACTGTTAGCAGGATTGAGCATCTGGTTTTGAAGAACCCTGAATGGCATGGGGAAGTGTGCACAGGATAATGGTCCATTGCAAAGGGTACAAGGCGTTTTACATATATGACCTCAGCTTTAAAAACCGTACCACAGCATTAATGGACTTTATCTGGGTGGTAGGATGGTGGGTGACTTTTGAGTGTATATTTTGTACTTAATTTTGAATTTTGTAATTCTCACAAATGACAGACAGGTGTTATACCACATAGTAGCCTTATTATAGTAATGGCTGACTTAAAATACAAAGAGGCCTTTTGAATTTGGTTACTGTTGAGAGTTGCTATTTCATAGAATGACTTACTAAGAGAGAACATGAATGGAAATGGTAAGAATTACTTTTAGCCTTTAAAATAATTATTAATTACTTGTAATTAAATATATACACAATTTACTTTTATTTTAAAACTTAAATATATGCATATATAAATAAAATTTCTGTTCATCTGTGTAATAATAAAGATATAATACATAATTAAAGTTTAGAGGTATAGAAAAAATTGCTTTCAATATTTATAATTATTAGTATTCATTTATAATAGTTATTAATCTTTATAGTAACCAATATAGTTGAACCAAATAGCATTTTCCTCATTTTAGACATAAAAAAAAACACAGTCTCAGAAAGAGTTGTTTCCCCACCCCAAGCTACACAGTTGGTAATGGCAGATTCTGAACCCAGATTTTCTGATTCTAAAACTGTTGGTCTTTCTGCCCCCAGCACTACATTTTAATCTTTTCTTTAGTAAAGTTAAGTATAAAAAGAAGGAGTAGTAGGTTCTGCCTTAGAAGTCCTGAACTTGTGGATAGAAGAAGGTTACATAACCTGGATGAGCTAGAGCAAAAATGCTATCAGAAGAAGCCTAGATTTGTTTTCCAGAATGGTTGCATATGTTGGAGTGAAGAAAGAAAACATTGCAGCTGTTATTAAGCTGTTCTAAGAAATAAACTAAAATTTACTAATATTCAGCATTGAGATTGAAGCTGGGACCCTTGTTTGGGTCCTAAATCAGTTGATAGGCATCCCCTTTGGAACATAGGTGTCCTGGGACCTGTAAGGGGCTCCATTTGGCAGAGGGTGGAGGAGGCCCCACTCTCTTGTCTGCTTTCAGCCTATTGTGACATCTGCGTTTACTCCAGAGACTTACAGATTATGTTAGCCGTTTCAATTAAAACAACAGCTACAGGATTGACAATTGGCTTATAAAGATTCCTGTGAGGAACCATGGGTTGAAGGTAATGTTGATAATGCAAACACAAATGAGCTGTGAAAAATTAGCAGAGCTGAGATGTCTTTGAGTACAACCTATTATCAGCTATGAAGTCAGCTGAAAAGTGACTTTTGTCTAAGAAAATGTAGTTCTTTTTTGCGTGTGCTTCAGGGGACCCATGGATAATGATCACTAGAAGTCATGGTTGTTTTTATGTAGTTCAATTTTTGAAAAAGGTCTTCCTATTCAACAACCATTTATTGAGTATCTCCTAGGTGCCAGGTGTCATGCCTGGGGGATGAAGAAGACAGAGCCTTTGAGGAGCTCAGTCTAAAGAGGTCTCAATCCTGTGCTAAAATTATCGAATGAGGAGTGTAAGGGTTTGTGGAGTATCTCGTCCAAGCCCATTACTGTTTAGGTGAGGATTCTTTGCTGGGCACGCACAGGGATGGGTCCCTGTTCTTGGCACCAGGGGGGCAGGGGGCGTCGGAATTCCTCCTTGCCTTGGTGTCATCAGGCTTCACAGAATGGCATCCAGTTTTTCCTTTCTTCATTTGGCTGTTTACAGTGATATACTCAGATCTGATTTGTAACTTAAGTTGTAGGCACTGCTAACATAGTTCAGTCTGAAAAAGACCTTAAACTAAAGGCTCTAAATCATGTAAAATTTGTGTGTGTGTGTGTGTGTGTGTGTGTGTGTGTGTGTGTAAAATTCAGTGTATTGCTATTATTTAGAATGCAAAATATCTTTGTCAGCTACCAAGGCTGATAGACATAATAGCATCCTAGGCAACAGAAAGGAGAGCCCTGCTATGATGGCATCATTGGAATCACCTTTCATTTCGACATTGAAAGGAAAGTAGCGTTCCCGGTGTCTGAGTCAAGGTTCAGTCATGTACAGCCGGGTGATTATTTTAAGTATATGTCTGAAAAAACCCCAAGATGTACTACTTTCTAATCAGAACTGGCTTATTAAATGCCCATCCGTGCCTGTGCACTGTTCTCAGCCAAGTTAAACAGATCAAGGAGGGGTTTCTCCATTAAAAAATAACTTGACTCTCCTTATGTTTGTAACTGAATTATTTTTGTAATAATTGGTGAGAGCAATATTATCTGAATTTTAGAGTACCTAACTGTCCCTCCCCACTTTCTGGGTGGTGATGGTGGGATATTAGAGCCTTTAAAATTTCTCTAAGATTGTGAAAAATGAAAACATAATAGTGACAGCCATAATTTATAGCAAATTATGTCAGGACTAGAGGAAAGGGAATTTTTCAACTATCTTGATGCTTTAGTTAGGGAACCTTTGACAAGTAGAGAAAAATAGAGAGAAAAAAATTGTCCATAGTTTTACCATTAAAATAAAAATTCTTTAAAAGTACTGTTTAAAGTAGCACATTTGTGATTATTTCATGCACTTGAATGACCAGCATTAAATTATGCTGTGCATACTTGGAAAAGGAAAGGAGCCTCAATGGACAAAAGATGGTTGTATTTCTATCCTTTTAGTGGTTGTTACTGTTTGGAATAGGCAAAAATAACTTCATAACAAATGCTTTGAGGCAATGGAAGACTAACATATTTTGACAGAAACAGTGCAGAGATATGTCTTAGAAAATGATTCTTTCATAGCATTTTGAACCCAGGGGATCATTTCGGGTTAGCAATGCAGTTGCGAGCTGAGGGGAGCATCAGTTCTGACACGAGGTGTACAGGAGTTGGGGTCTGTTTCTGGTACTGGGAAGGCACCAAACACGGTGGTGGGAGTGATGATCAAGGGCACACGTGCTCCGTGAGTTGGTCTCCTTCACCCTTTCCTTTTGTATACACGCTCTTCATGTTCTAAAAACAAACTGTGCATTGAGTGCTTCCTGTAGAGGAAACCGAGGAGGTGTGTGAAGCCCTGTGGGGTAGAGATGGAACCTGTCGTAGTGGACAAACTGTGGATGACTCTAAGCTCATGCATCTGTTTCCTGGATGATTCACCTGCTTTGTAACATCAACATCTCAAAAGTCAGATGCCAAAATGACTGGAATTTTTGGGCTCCCTTGAATATTGGCTTTCTTACTATTAAACAGCTGTATTTTTATGGTCAAGCTTTGGAAAGAAACGATTTTATAGTGCCTTTAAAAATGTTTTATATAAATAAACTTGGTTTAAATAATGCTGAATACTATTGTGTCCACTGTCTTAAAACCCATTTCTCTGGCAGCATTCAATGCGATATTTACATAAGTTAGTTATGGGAGCTGTCATTGTAAATTTGAGGTATTTTTATGTTGGTGTAGAAAATTAACATGAAGTAAAATGACCTTTATTTATTTTGTATACAATTCTATGAGTTTTAACACATGTGTCAATTTGTATAGCCATCCTCACAAGTGTTCCATCCCCTCCAAAAGTTTCCTCATGTTGTATTTTCCTCCCACCCTCAAGCCCTGGCAGCCATTGATCTGTTTTCCATCACTATAGTTTTGTCTTTGCAAAGATGGCATTTAAATGGAAGCATACAGTATATAATCTTTTGAAGCTGACTTCTTTTATGCATATAATGCCTTTGAGATTCACCCAGGTTGTTGTGGGAATGAATAGTGTGTTCCTTTTAATAGCTGAGTAGGACCTATTGTGTGGCTGTGCTGCAGTTTATTTGTCCATTAACCGGTTGAAGAACATTTTAGTTATTCTAGTTCTGGGGTATCTGTAATAATAAAAGAGTAATATGCTAATAAAGCCTTCCGGGGCTGCGAGGGAAGCCTGGGTCCTGGGTACCTGCCAGCAGCTGGAGGGAAGCCCGGCTGGAGGGAAGCCTGGGTCCCAGGTGCTGGGGGGAAGCTGGTGTCGGCAGCCGGGAAAAGGAAGGCCTACTCTTGCACGAATTTTGTGCATCGGGCCTCTAGTTATAAATAAAGCTACCATGAACCTTTGTGTACAGATCTTTGTTGGACACATGCTTTTCTCTCTTTTGGGTGGAATAGCTGGTTATATGATAGGTGTACATTGAATTTTGTAAAGTGTCAGATACTTGGCACCCTTGTGAGCACTTGGTATTGTTAGTGTTTTTAAATATTTTAAATTTAAGTCATTTTATTAGATGTGTAGCAGTTATCTAATTGTGATTTTAATCTGCATTTCCCTAATGGCTAATGATGTTAAACATTTTTTATGTGCATGCTTGCAGCCATTTACACACACACATACGCGCGCGCGCACACACACACACACACACTTTTGGTGAACAATCTATTAAAGTCCATTTTTAATTGTTTTACTTATTTAGTTTTCAGAGGATGTGTGTGTGTGTGTGTGTGTGTGTGTGTGTGTGTGTGTGAGAGAGAGAGAGAGAGAGAGAGAGAGAGAGAATATATATTCCAGATACACAAATCCTTTGTTGCATTTTTAATTTGCTAATATTTTTGTCAGTGTGTCCCTTATTTTTTCATTCTTAGTAGTGTCTAACTCAGAGCAAGAATTTTTAATTTTGAAGAAGTGCAATTTATATTTCTTTTCTTTTTTTCTTTTTTTCTTTTTTTCTTTTGTTTAGTGGATCCTCCTTTGGAGATAATGTCCAAGAACTCTGCCTATCTCCAGGTCACAAAGATTTGCTTGTATGTCATCTAAAACCTTTAGTGTTTTATATTTTACATGTAGATCTACATGATCTATTTTGGATTGATAGTTGTATAAAGTCTGAGGTTTAGGTCAAGTTTCTTTTCTTTCTTTTTTTTTTTTTTAACATATGGATGTTGAATTATTCTAACACCATTTATTCAAAAGATAGTCTCTTCCCCATTGAACTGCCTTTGCATCTTGGCCAGAAATCAACTGGCTGTATTCACATGGGTCAATTTCTCTGGTAGTTCTTGTTCCCCGAGGTTCCCTTTCTCAGTCATCTAGCCACAAAGATGGGGCTTTAGAATAGGGTGGTGCACTTCCTGTGACTGCTTACATTCTGGACCACGAGGCAGAAAGACAGAGAAAAAGAGCTACAGAGGTTTGCCCTATACCTTGAGATCACAGCTCGTCTGATTAGAGAGGAAGGTTCCGTTTTCTCAGAGGTTTAGGTGGCTATGGTTGCCTCTACCCCCATTACCTTGAGATTGCCTTGAACTGGGGAGCAAGAGAATAGAGAAAAAAGGAGGGAAGGGAGGGATTTCCACCAATCCTTCCAGAGTTAGGAATCCCCCTTCCTGCTTCTCAAGCTAGAATTCAAGGGATTTGTGGGTTTACTCAATTTGTTTGCATCTTGGTGCTTGCTTCTAGGAGTCTGCCTGCCTTGAGTCCAGGCTGGGGGATTTTGGAGCTAAAAATGGGGAAGTTTATCACTGGTTTAGTGATTGAATTTTGCTCTTCTCTCCCATTCAATTTGCTATCATCTTACTTTTCAGAGCCCTCCAATAGCTGCTTCCTATATTCTGTCCAGGCAGTACAGGTGCCTTCAGTGAGAGTGGACTTCCTTCATCTTATCCAGAACTAGTGTCCCCTCTATGTTGTTTTTAAATACAAAATTTGGAATAGTTTTTGGATGAGTTACATAAATCTTGAAACAGTAGGTATTCTGTGGACAGTTGTTTCTCATAGACTTTAAAACAAAAGTCATATTATCTTGCCTGAATTGATTTACATTTAAAAGTATGAGAACAAAGTAGAAACCTCCTAGTTTTGTGGAAATCCTGTGTTAAGAATACAGTGGGCTCTTTCTCTTGCTCCTCTTCACTAATAAAAAAATAACAATTTGAGGTAAACATTTTAGTACCATGATACAAATTTCCATTTAGCACCATATGATTTTTGGTGCAGAAATGCATTTGGGAAGCCTGTAGTCATTCATTATTCTGTTTACCTTGAGGTTTTTATCTTTTGTTACATCAAGAATTGTCTGATTTTAAGCCCTCACTATCCAGTATTGAGTTGCCTCTGAGGTGAGAGTTGATGCATCTTCATTCTGAAACCCTTGTATAAACTCTAGGAGGAATTAGAGGATTTAGGGAAGTCTAAAAATGAGAAGCTATTTTTAACAGATTCATTTTCTACTGACTTAGAAAAAGTGGACTAAATATAATTAATCAGACATTTGGTGAAAAACAAAAATAGTTCAATGGATTCCTAGTGGAAACAATGCCCTGGTCTAGAAATTAGCAAATTAAAGTAATTATTTATCTGAAGAAATATATTAAAAATTAGTGAGGGGGGACTCAACTGTAGGTAATCAATCTCTTGGAATCAACTTCAGAAGGCCATGTGAATGTGATCATAGCAGTACTGGTATATAGGAGTAGGCAATTAGAAAGGCCAAGTTTGAGGTAATTAAGAATAACTCACTTAACATTTAAATGACAAAAAGTGATGGTAATATATGAATATGGAAGATAGTTGGATAACCCTGTTATTCCTTAAATGTAACACCATGGTTGTTATTGTTTTCATACTTTTAGCATCTATTTTTCCCCTGAGTGATCAAGTGTTGAGGACTTGAATATTGCCTCTCCTAGTGCTTGTGCCATGTTATATTATTTAAGACTCATAACATTGGGATGTTTAAAGAGCTCTGTGCCAGTCCCGGTGCTGAGCACCTTGCCTGGGTTATCCTGTGTCATCCTCATAAGAACCCCATGAGGAAACCAAGATGGCGGCATAGGTAAACACTGGAGATTGCTGCCTCGCGCAACCACTTCAAACATACAACTAAAAGACGGAACGGACATCATCCAGAACCACAGGAAGGCTGGCGGAGTGGAAATTCTACAACTAGAAGGAAAGAGAAAAGCATACCGAGACTCAGAGGAGGTGCGGTGCGGAAGTAAAATACAGAGGTACAGAGGCGTATGCGGAGAGGGCTGGCGGCTGAGGACACGGTTCTCTTTTTCAATTGGGAGGGAGTCTCAAGCTCTGAGCTCCAGTTCCGGGCGAGTCTCTGGGGACCCAGACTCATACGGGGAGAAATTGGACTGTCTGGCATCGGTCGGAACTTGAGGGCAGCTTTCTCTCAGGGGTGCTTGCAGTGATTGCCGTGACACTGAGAAGCAGGGCCTCTCAGGGCAGGACTGAGAGCAGCCATAACTGCTCGCTCTGCCCTGTTGATCGCCTGGGACCCTGCCCCGCCCAAGCCATGCACTGAGGCTTTTGCATATGAAAGGCCTGGCCCTTTGCAATCTGATAATTACCTAACAAACTGCAGCTGGCCCAAGGCCCCAGGGCAGCTTGGATTGAGTCAAAGCTGGCTCCTGCTGGATAGCCTCAGGCAGAGGCTAGATTAGCACCTCCTTAGAGATCCAGGAGCCAGTGTTTCCGGTGGTCAGAGTGGGACCATCCAGATTGCAGCTCCTCGGATCCATAAAGGACACACTCAGGGGGCAGACTCAGTGAGCACCAAAGCCCCGTGGAAGCAAATCTTGCCCTGGAGGGGTGTCTCCAGCACAGAAGTTCTCCCACTGCAGACACAGCTGATTCTCACAGCCAATTGGCCTAGAGGTCAATCCCTCCCAGTGTTACCTACAACAATCAAGGCTTAACTACAACAAGACTGTGCACAAAGACCACAAGGGGGTGCACCAAGAGTGTCCTCCTCAGGTAATTGGGGAGGCTGAGCCACTGGGCCCCATAGGACACCTAGCACAGAAAGCCACTCTATCAACACAGCGAAGCATAAAAAAATGCAGAGACAAAGAAACAGGACACAAATGACAGAAATGGAGGAAAGCAAACTACTGGATATAGAGTCCAAAACCACACTTTTAAGGTTTTTCAAGAATTTTCTAGAGACTGCCGATAAACTTAATGAGACCTACAAAAAACCTAATGAGACCCTCGAGGTTGTGATAAAGGACCAACTAGAAATTAAGCATACACGGACTGAAATAACGAATATTATACTGACTCCCAACAGCAGACTAGAGGATCGCAAGAATCAAGTCAAAGATTTGAAATACGAAGAAGCAAAAAACACCCAACCGGAAAAACAAAATGAAAAGAGAATCCAAAAATACGAAGATAGTGTAAGGAGCCTCTGGGACAGCTTCAAGCACACCAACATCAGAATTATAGGGGTGCCAGAAGATGAGAGAGACCAAGATATTGAAAACCTATTTGAAGAAATAATGACAGAAAACTTCCCCTACCTGGTGAAAGAAATAGACTTACAAGTCCAGGAAGCACAGAGAACACCAAACAAAAGGAATCCAAAGAGGACCACACCAAGACACATCATAATTAAAATGCCAATAGCAAAAGACAAAGAGAGAATCTTAAAAGCAGCAAGAGAAAGAAACTCAGTTACCTACAAGGGAGCACCCATATGACTGTCAGCTGACTTCTCAACACAACCTTTGTGGGCCAGAAGGGAGTGGCAAGAAATATTCAAAGTGATGAATACCAAGAACCTACAACCAAGATTACTTTATCCAGCAAAGCTATCATTCAGAATTGAAGGTCAGATAAAGAGCTTCACACATAAGGAAAAGCTAAAGGAGTTCATCACCACTAAACCAGTATTATATGAAATGCTAAAAGGTATCCTTTAAGAAGAGGAAGAGGAAGGAAAAGGTACAGATACAAATTATGAACAAAAAATACACATCTATCAACAAGTGAATCTGAAAATCAAGTGAATAAATAATCTGATGAACAGAATAAACTGGTGATTATAATAGAATCAGGGGCATAGAAAGGGAGTGGACTGACTATTCTTGGGGGGGAAAGGGGTGTGGGGGATGCAGGAAGAGACTGAACAAAAATCATGCACCTATGGATGAGGATAGTGGGGGGGGGGTGAGGGCAGAGGGTGGGTGGGAACCGGGTGGATGGGCGCTATGGGGGGAAAAAGAGGAACAACTGTAATAATCTGAACAATAAAGATTTAATTTAAAAAATAAAAGGAACCCCATGAGGCTGGTGCTCTTAACCTTTCAGCTATAAAATTGTCCAGTTGAATGGGAAAAATTTCTTAATTTTGACCACTTTGAAGACTTTCAAAGTTAGGGGGCAGTCAGGCAGGTAGGCAGAGGCAGTTAGGGGTGATCAGGCAGGCAGGCAGGTGAGCAGTTAGGAGCCAGCAGTGCCAGATTACGAGAGGGATGTCCCACAGGGATTGGGCCTAAACCGGCAGTCGGACATCCCCCAAGGGTTCCCCGATTGGAGAGGGTGCAGGCTTCACAGGCACGAATTTTGTGCACCGGGCCACTAGGAATTAATAAGAATACAAGAATAAACAGTTTTGCATACTCGCAAATTGTAAACTTACTTTTATTCTACCCCGTATATACAAATATTGAATCATATTGAACATCTGAAACTAATATTATGCTATATGTTAATTATACCTCACTAAAAATAACACTTTTTATGAAGGTAAAGAGCATTTTAACTAGGTATATAGGAGCTTCAAAAATCAAGTACTGGGTTTCATGATTATCCAATTTCAACCAAAGAAAGAATGGAACAGTCTTGGTTTTATGATTCATTATGTCATCAGAACATTCCTTCTGCCAGTTCTCCCCATGTCAGCTTGGTGTAAGTAGTCTCTGGTAAATCACCCCCCTTTTCTTGAGTATGTCTGATTCCATAGAATTGTGCTGCAATGAGCTTTGTTAATCCAGCGTCAGGGGACAGAATCCAAAGGAAGGGCTGAAGTTCAAGGCAATAAGAATTTGGTACATTTTCATATGGATAACTTAGAGTATTAATGCACTTAATCTTTTAAACTTCCAAAATGATTTTACAGAGATGAGCCTTTATTTGTGTTCAAAAGAGATGACTCCTTCTCTCTGTCTTCCTTCCCCCTCACCCAAATTAATTAAGATGCTCTAAACCAGTTGGTTGATTTTATGCTTCTAAGAGAGAATAAGACCCTAAGGAATTGAGAAATGGTGCTCACATCCTGTCCAGATGAATATTTGTGCCTGGATGTGCATGTTTATACACATTTTCCTTTGTGAATGTACAGGCAGCAGCCAATTCACAGTCAGCCAGACAACTTGTGTGGTATCCCTTCCTTTTTATGAGCAATGTCGGCCAATTGCTAAACTCAGATAAGATCCATGGAGCTATTTTGCTGTTTTTTCCATAAGTGCCTTCATAGCTATAGGCCAAGGACATTCTACAGTCCTTGGGAGAAAGTCTTAGAAATGGTCCAAATTAAGGGCTATTTGTATCAAAATTTCATTTTTTACCTAAATTGAAACACGTAGATAGCAGTTTACCCACAGCACAGAGACAAGTGATGAATATTTGAGATTCAGTTTTTATTTCTGTTAACAGTTGCTCATATGTAGAGGCATTGGATGTGAAACTGAAGTGGGGGTTGTGCTCTGTGGTATCTCACTGTGAAGTTGCACATTCCTCTTTATGAAAATGTCTCCAAGTTCACCTTTCATTCACGTTGTATCATACTTAGTGAGAATTTAAAACCAGATCCTATTCTATTCACTTGATTCTATTCTTCTGGATCCATTGGAAGATTACATATGTACAAAACCTCTACAGAAACCACAGAAGACCCATCTTAATTGTAATTCCTTACAAAATTTTATAACAGTTTGGTTTAGCTTAAAATGGGCATCCCAATTATGTGGCCTTGTTCTTGCTTATCTTGTTTTACTGTCTCATTCTGCCCCTGCATCCAGTTCATTTTCCACATTGCCACCATAATTTCTATGCAAAAAGCATATCTAACTGTGTCACTCTCCTGCTTAAAACATTTCCAGTGCACCTCACAGCCTGTGGGAGAAGGTCCAGGATTATTAAGGTGGCCTTCCAGCCCTCTGATGGGAACCTGGCAACCACATCGTCCACCACTCCCTGCTTTGAACTTGGTACTTCTGTCACCACAGGGTGCTTGCTCTGTTTCCTCTCAGCACTTTCCACCTCCTTGTTCTGTAAGGTTTTACTCAAGGCGTTCCTTCCTTCTGACACCACTGGGTTGGGTAGGATGCCCCACCTCTGCATTCCTGTAGCATGCCCTGTCACTGTACATGTGACATTGCCTGTCTCACTATACATGTGACAGAGCTGTGAATTCCTTGAGAGCAGGGGACCATGTTTTAATATTCTGTTTCCTCAAGCCTGATACAGAACTAGACACAGATGGTAGTAGATACCATCTTCTGTGTGTGTTCATGCAGCCTTGCATGAATGATGGAGTTGTGTTTTGAGGTAGCAAGTGAGTTCCCATCACTAGAGGTGTTCCAGGCAGGATCTGAGAGAACTCTATTATTCAGAAGTTACTCTAGCTCTCGTTTTTGTTTTCTATTTTACTTGATGCTTTTAGTTAGCTTTTTTATTTATTTAAAATTTTTATCTTCAACAATCAAACAAATAAAACCTCCTTAGTAGTTAGCATCATATTAATAGCTACAAAATACCTACCAGACACATTAGCACTAACTTTTCCAACAATGCTAGGAGGAGAATGGTAGCATTATTTTCATTTTATAGTGGTAGGAACTGAGGCCAGAGAGAGATAAGTTAGCCTGCCCAAGGTTTTACCCATAGTTAGTAATTGTTAGAGCCAGAATTCAAATCTAGGTTTGACTCTAGATGCTATGTACATCTCAAAAACTGATGTTTGTGTAATGACAACGTACAGCAGGAAGTCCCAGTTGTCATGTAGTGATATCAGTAGGCTTGTTATTTTGTTTGGCAACAATATTTGGAAAATAAAGAAGTGATCTTTTTTAAGGAAGTGACAACAGAAATGAAAATAGATTATTTCATGTTTACTTTCTTTGTTTGGATTTTGTTCTAGCTTTAAACAAAATCTGTACATCGAGTTGAAGTAGAGAAGCTGATCCTGACTTTTTCTATAGTCAGTAAATTTCTGATTCTCCCCACAAATAGGAGCTTTCTCCACCACCCATCCCAGCTCTCTGGAGTTATTCTTTTTATGCTAGGCATAATCCATTGCACGTAATCCTGTAGCTCAGTGGTTCTCAACCTTCTGGCCCTTTAAATACAGTTCCTCATGTTGTGACCCAACCATAAAATTATTTTCGTTGCTACTTCATAACTGTAATGTTGCTACTGTTACGAATCATAATGTAAATATCTGATATGCAGGATGGTCTTAGGTGACCCCTGTGAAAGGGTCGTTCGACCGCCAAAGGGGTCGCGACCCACAGGTTGAGAACCGCTGTCTTAGCTGTTTTGATGGTATGGGTAGGAAAGAGTATAAGAGCATTTCCAAAAAAGTAAAATAAAAATAATTTATCTCACCTATATAGGCAGGTTGCTATAAACAACTATAACTTTTAAAAATAAGGTGAGGGATACCAGAATAAGAATGCTGTTACTTTTAAATCTCAGCATGATTCTGTGATAGTAGCCAGGGAGTAGTTGAGATCACAGAGCCCCCAAGTGACTGTTAGTAACCATTCTCCTGGCTTGCAAAAAACAAAGAAGCTTTTGTAAACAGCTTACAGTGTGATGTGTTATTGTTGTTTAACTTCCTTTATTTATTTTTTATTGATTCCAGAGAGGGGAGGGGGAGGGAGGGAGGGAGGGAGAGAGAGAGAGAGAGAGAGAGAGAGAGAGAGAGAGAGAGAGAGAGAGAGGAAGGAAGGAAGGAAGGAAGGAAGGAAGGAAGGAAGGAAGGAAGGAAGGAAGGAAGGAAGGAAGGGAGAGAGAGAGAAAGAGAAACATTGATTGGTTGTCTCCCGCATGGGCCCCACCAGGGATCTAACCCACAATCTGGGCATGTGCCCTGACCAGGAATCAACCTGCCATATTTTGGTGCACGGGATGACACTTGGAGCCACTGGGCAACACTGCCAGGGCTGTTGTTTAACTTCTTAATCCCCCCCGTGCACTGCCCCACACATCCACTCTCCAGGGCTTGTTCTGCTGGTCCCACTCACTCTGCCCAGTTAAGCCCCCAGAGTAGATCCCATGTGTCAAGATGCCTTTTGTGCCCAAAGGAAAAAAAATTGGAAAAGATTTATTTGTATTTGAAAGGATGTGGATGTGAGATTTAGATGGTAAAGGGCAGTGAATCACGAAATATGTTTTAATACTGTAAATTCATTTGAAATTGCTTTTTTGCCAAATCTTACCATGTATACTTTAAATATTCTCTGGCATCTGCAATGAAATTTGTGTTGACTGGTAAGTAGGAAGGGGGATCTGATTAAACAGGATTTCATTTTCTCATATAAAGTGTCCTTTAGGAATGTGCTCCTACCAAGTCATCAGGAGGGACTTAGGCTCCTTCCGATTTTCAGCGTCCTAAGCATAGGCCTTCGTTCCTAACCACAGGCCATGTTGGAGCTGCAGCCAGGATGTCTGCAAGAGGAGGGGGAAGGGAAGGGGGCAAAGGGACTTTGTGGAACCTCCACATATTGACATCTTCTTGAAAGTCCTTGGCCACCGATGTCTTCAAGGGGGACCCAAGTGAGATATGTAAGTGGGCACATTGCCAGCCCAAATAAAACCAGATTTCTGTGATTGGAGAAGAGGGGGAGGGGAGTGGAAATTAGGTTTGAAAGAGTCGACTCTCTACCACCAAATGCAAACTTTATTTTTGAAGCCATGGATCTAATGTAACCATCTTTTCAAAGTTTAAAGAGAAGTATATTATGTAGCATATTTTATTTTATTATTTTTTTAGGATAGGTTAGCTTTTTAAAACATGGACTTGGCATTTCATAAAACGAGATACTGTCTGTTTTGGTAGATGTTTGGTACACAAAGAAGGGCATTTCTGCGAATGGGCAAATGAGTTGTAGATGATGGATTTAAGGGTCGCTCTCATAAATTGACAGCCAGTTCAGGTGTTCCCTCTTTCACTGAATTTCTCTCTTGGAGTTTTACAAAATATTAGAGCTGGGTCAGGATGATACTAACTCGTTATTATTGGATCTTTACTGTGGGGCCATTGCTTGCAGTGAAGGTGCAAAGAAGCCAAGGAAGGGTATGGATCCTGCGCCAGATAGGTGGCATATTTTAAAAAACTATTTCAGTTTGGGGAATTCCCCCCCCCCCCCAAACTGCTGTGTTTTAAAAAAAATTCTTAATATCCTTTTATTACGCTCTAATCAATCTTTTAAAATTATAAAATTATAAATATTAATAAATATGGGCCTAAAAATAGAGTAGGATTGATATTATGCACTTCAGATTAAAGAATTCTTTCATGCCTCTCCTAAAGGGAGCATGACTTAGAAATATTTGTGAAAATCATCATGTCTTTCTCAGAGTCCATCCTTTAACTCATGAAAACTCAGCCTGTCGTGTATTAAAAACTGCTTGGGGCTCGGCTGGCATGGCTCAGTGGTTGAGTGTCAACCTATGAACCAGAAGGTCACGGTTCGATTCCTGCTAAGGGCACATGCCTGGGTTGCGGGCTCGATCCCCAGTGCGGTGCATGTAGGAGGCAGCTGATCAATGATTCTCTCTCATCATTGATGTTTCTATCTCCCTCTCCCTTCCTCTCTGAAATCAATTAAAACAAAACTGCTTGGGGGTGGCTATGTTCATGATCTCCAGGCTAATTCTGATGTGCTGTGGTTTTTCTTGCCTCTGGATTTTTCTCCCCAGTAAATTCTCTCCATTCAAAGTTCTGCCTCTACCTTTCAACCTGGGGAAGTTCAGACTTCACTTCCGTTGCTCAGCCTCTCCTGTCCTGCAGGCTATGCTGCCTACCCTCTCCACCTGTTGCCCCCTGACTGGTTTAGTTGCTTGGGGCTCCTTCCTGCTGAGTGTCCTCTTGGTCTCGCTGCCCACCTCTCAGAGGAAGTCCAGGGGTGATGTTGTGTAGTTCGTGTAAAGCACTCTGAATGGTGCCCAGCCTCCCCATAGGAAACACACATCATGCATATCCATCTTTTTTTACATTTCATTGTAATTGCTTCTTTGCTTTTTCTGGATCATACTAGTAGATTCCTTGAGGACAGTTACCATGTTTTGTTCATTAGAACCCCGGCAGTGTATTCTCAGTCAATGTGTAATGGGCGAGCAAGTGTGAGAGGGTCAGCAGGAGGAGGAGAAAGACCGGAGTTCCTCAGCATTCACTTCAGCCTACTCAGCCCATGGAGATACGAGGCAGAGAGCTCTGTACATCACTGATGTAAAGAGCAGGGGACCTTAGCTCTCCCTCTTACTGAGTGAGCTGGCCCTTCTGCAGACACCATGGTATAATTTCCAGAATTATCTGTCATTGGAAGACTTAATTTAGGAATTCTGTATTCATTTGCTTTAAGTTTTTCACTTAGTGCTTATCGAGTATCTGCAGAAGTGATCAAGAATAATTCTTACCTTTAAGTTCTACAGGATAGTGGGGGAAACAGACCACACACACACCATCCTTAGTGTGTAAGTGCTTAAGTGAAAGATTGTAGGTATGACCAGAGAAGGGACCGTTGGTTCTTATGTTTTTCTTCTTTAAGAGCATTAAGTTCTCATTATGGAAGGTAAGTGCTATTCTGTAGGCCCATTCTTTCAGAGATTTTATAAGTTTGTATATATTTATATGTATGAGACACAAGTCTATTGCTAGCGATAACGAGGCAAAAATAGCATCAGAGGTCATTATATTCTGCAATGCCAATATCTTTGACCACTGCCTCCCTGGATGTGACAACACTAAGGACATACCCCTTAGACCTTCTGTGTGAGCTCTGGACCTGCATCCTTAGGGTGCCTGCACGGTTTAATATGGCTACTAGAAGCAGCACTTTCATGTTTTAAAAAGTGGAAGGTGGGAGAGAAAAGAGGTGCAGTTCTGAACAGAGTCAGCTCCCTTTGGGCAATCTGTCTTTGGTTGTTTTCTCAAAACACACATACTTGTTTTTCATCGGCTAGAGCTTATTCATGTAGACTCACCTGGCTGCAAGGGAGACTATGCTGGTAGTCTTTTAGTTAGGTGCCTTGCTTCCCTGAGATAAATTTGGGGTTCTGTTAGGAACAAATGGAGAGTGGACATTGGGTAGGAACAAGCAGCCTCAGCTATATTGCTTAATACATGTTATTTGAATGAATGAATGAATGAATGAATGAATGAATGAATGAAGCATGGCAGGATCAAGGCTTTTGGTGCAGATACTATACACTTTTCATGGTCTGTAGTTTTTGAACCGTAGAATCAGATTGGTCTTTCCGATGTCTCGGAAATGAACTATTTGGATTTGCTCTGAATCATAGTGTCAGTTTCGCTGTAGGCAGGTGGACCAGGCCAGAATTGTAGGCTAATGAGAGGAGACTGGCTTTATAGTGACATTTGCATATATGGGCACCTCTGGTATTTTACGTTCCTTTTAATTAGCAATAGTTTAATTTATTTAAATGGTTTCTACTGAATTACTGTATTTTGGCTTATAGAAATGGATATATAATTTATGTCATTTTATACTTATAAATGTTTTTACAGAGATTTATTGCTTTATATTTTTCACCTCTGTCCTGGCAACGATTTTTTGAATGTAGACACCAAAATTACGAGAACATGATTTCCTAAGTGATGCAGTGTGCTAGTGCCAACCCTATACCACTATAGTTCCCTTGAAATATATATATTTTTAAATTGTAAAAGTTTTAAGTGTTTTGAAGCTTCCTTAAAATTGAGGATGATAACAGTTTCCAAAATTATCAGCAATCAGTGCCATAATTATTTCACTGATATTTTGATAGGATATTTATGGTTTTCTTTGATCTTCCGGTTTCTGAACACAACATTAAAAAAGAAAACCTACTTCGTTGTCAAAGAGACTATTCTGGTCAGTATGACCTTGTGAACTTGTACTTTCTGAAGAGACGTGTACTGTGAGGACCCTTCAAAATAGGTTTTTGTTGGCTTCTTCCCTGAGACGACATTCATGTTCTCTGCATCCCATTGAAAATATGTCCTATTACTTTATTCTGTTGTGCTGAGCAATTGGAAATTGGTTTTCCCCAACCATCTCCATATAAAGAATGCCCGCTTTTATTAATTATGTGGAGAAGTAGATTCCAGGGTCCCTCAGCTGCAGGATGGCTCTTTTTTCACAGCTGCTATTCTTCCTTTGTGGAGGATGCCAGTTGCTAAGAGGAGGCTTTGTCTGTTGCATATAAAATGAACTTTGTTTGGGCCTCCCTCAAGCAACTTCAAGTGCATGAGAGTCCAGCTGGACATTCCTCACCAGATGATAATTTAAATGCAGGTCAAATTTAGAACCCAACTTATATTAGTTTAAAAATAGACAGTGCCTTGAGAAAGCTGACCTCTGGTACATTTTGGGCTTGGGAATCTGATGGGCTATTTCTCATAACTCACCCAGCCCTGTTTTAGACTCTGAAAGGCAGTATGCATTTAGGCTGGATGAACCGGTGCCCTCATAACTGGGAACCCCATCTTCACACTACACACCACTTCCTTCAGTCTATACGCATCACTGCCAGGGAATTCATGGAAGATGAGAGACTGTGCATCATAGAAGGGAATTTGATTTCTGTCATTACTTTATTGGGTGTTTTCCAGTTTGACTAGGAAAGGCTACAGAACATAGAAAGAAAATCTAACAGGTTAATTTTAAGATAATAAGACCATCATATGATATATTCTTCAGTTTTAGTAAGATGAGTCGGAAATATTCCTCAAGGGACATGGTAAATATTGGTAACCCAGATGATGAGAAAGATGTGACTACTGGTTGCTCTCATCTGGGGCTCAGAGTTAGTTTATCCAATGATGTAACTAAACATTTTTACTATGCAATTGATTAATCAGTTATCAAAATATGGATAATTCTTTCCTGTCTCAGTTATCACACCCAAGTCTAAGATTCACAGAGAATGTGTTCAACAGAAAAGTTAATAGGGTAAGGTTAGGTGGGGGAGAAGTTTATTACTAACCTTTTAATTATCAGAGAAGCAAGCATACATTGAGCTTGTGTGGATATGTTTGCCCTAAAACTTCGTTCAAAATTGAAACAAAATGGTAAGTGTAAAGTTTTAAATACTTGAGTTATTTAGACTTCATTAAAAAGGTAACCCTTGTTAAGGGAAATTTTTTCTTCACGATTTAAAAAGGTAAAATAAACTTTTTTATGCAGTAAAATCTATCTTTATATCTGGACACCTCTTATAGTCTTAATGGTTATCACAAATACATTTGTATAACAGCTTCTTTGAGGCTTATACCTTTAAACAGAGTTAGTGTTTAATATTACGCCTTTTTGGTTCATTTAGCAACACAAAATTATATATTTTGTGACCCTCTTGTACCTGTAATATTACTTTTTACATCAAAATAAATATCTGACCTGCTTATAAGAGGTCACAGTATATTGTACATATTGTGTGTGTGTGTCCCATGTTACTACTAAAATTGATGTGTTTTTGACAGAGGGCTAGTGTGAATATTTTTGCATTGCATAAGTAATGTTTGGACATCTCTAAAACTACCATGCCACACTAGCGAGGGTAGAAATGTCATACAGCGACACATTTATGGAAGCACTTATGTATATTTTTCTTCGTTGTATACCTGCTTGGGCAAAAGCAAAACACTCACAATAGTCATTTTTCATCATAATAAAAAGTTAAAACTATGAAAAGTAGAATTTTGTTCAAAAAGGTAACGGTAGGAATTGGGTAGCTTCCTAAGAATGATGTGTATAGTTATAGAGAACATTTTCAAAGTTAGTGTTTAATAGGAATGAAGATGACTGTTCTCAATACTGGGAAGTTTGTTTAACTTAGTAACAATAATATTTGTAATATCTTAATTTTTTATGATGCTCCATAGGTTGCTGAATGCTTATTTAATAACACCCTTTTCGATCCTAAGTGTCATTCTTTAGATAGAAAGGACATTACATTTAAAACAAAAAAGAAATCAAATCCACATCATAGATTCATTTCTAACCGATTGGAAAGGAACTACCAATTCCTGGATTTTCATCAGTCTTTTAATTAATCTGGGTTTTGTTTTCTCAGTAAAACCTTCACTATCATGGAAAACTCAAGCAAAAAACTAAATGTGGCTCTTAGAAACTCTGAGCTGTCTCTGAAGTTCAGTTCTCTGAAGTTTAAATTACCGTGTTACCATTGGTCAGTAATAATCAGTTGTTCGTTGTTTCTTTGAGTCTCTCCTATGGGTCAAGTATCATTCTAGACTCTGGGGACACTGTATTTCCCCAACCTGACACGAACTTGTCTTTATGGAATTTTTAGCTTGGTGAAGAGACACACAGGTAAATTGAACTTTACATTTGACAAGTGCTCTGGAAGCTGCATAACCATGTCTTTCCAATAGTGTACTAGTAAAGGAACAACCTGATGTTTTATTTAAAAAAACCCAACACTACAAGAAGCAAGAGGTGGGGTTTATGGGGTACATTTTCAGCAGATGGTATATAAAAAAAGCAAGTTATTTAGAAATATGAGAATGTACCAGATATCCCCATTAGGTCAGGGTGTGTTTGGGGTGAAAGTGGTAGAGGAGGAGGAAGGGAGTGGCAGAAAGCATTTCTAACAAAGATGAATGGGGATGATCCAGATTTTGACCTGGGAAGTGCGAACATATTTCAGCCCCTACCTCCTCACTCCCAACACACACAGGAAAGCTGAATGTGTTTGATGAGCTTAAAAGTTGGTGTGGCTGGAGGCATAGTTATTGGGGGCATGGTGCTGGATTGTAGTGAAGGGGCTTTTAGGCAGTGTCATGGATTTGTAATTTCATGCCCAGTGTGATGAGGAGCTATGGAATGGCTTTAGGCAAGGGTGTCTTGTGTTTTCCAAAGGCCACTCAGTTGCTGTGTTGAAAAAATGTATTAATTAGAGGGCAGCATGAGTAGATGCAGGAGGTTCGACCATACAGTCTTTTACTGCTGTTATTATGGGGCATAAAGAGGGTAACTATTTTTCTTTTTTCCTAAACTACAGCTGGAATTTTTAGTTTTGCATTTTGGATGAGCTTTAGGGAAGGTTCTCTGAGGTCCTGCGGGTTGGTCTTAGTCCCTGCAACGTGCCCCTGACTTTGAGCAGAGCTTGACACAAGAAAGAGTGCCCAATAAATATTTCTGAACCGACTGATGGCCTGAGAAAAGTGCGCTTCTGTTTTCTGCTCATCCAAGGCTGTCGGCACCCGGTGGTCTGACTGTATTTAAACCTGTCTGTGATGACCCGCCAAGGCAACCAGGTCGGCACAGGCTCTCGTTCTTGACAACAAGGTCTTTGTTTGGATCCTTTGGGAAATACTGGTAACTAACAGGGCTGAAGTGCAGGGAGGTATACTGGCTTTAGGTTTTGTGCTGGCAGCCTCATGGCACAGTACAGGAAGGAGGGAGGTGAGGCATGCCAGAATATAGGAGCATGGTGTTAGTTTTAGTAGCTTGAAAATTTTAAATTTCAGTATAACCATGCTTTCCCACCAGTATAAAGGATCAACTTGATGTTATTTTAAAGGAAAAAAAAAAGCAGCAGCAGTAGCAAGAGAAGAGGTTTGAGGCTACATTTTCTTCTTCTTCTTTTTTTTAATATTTTTATTGATTCCAGAAAAGAAGGGAAAGGGAGAGAGATAGAAGAATCAGTGATGAGAGAGAATCATTGATCAGCTGCCTGCTATACACCCCCTACTGGGAATTGAGCCCACAACGCAGGCATGTGCCCCGAGTTCCAGTTGAACTGCCACCTCCTAGTTCAGCCGTGGGCAAACTGCGACCTGCGGGCCGGATCCGGCCCATTTGAAATGAATAAAACTAAAAAAAAAAAAAAAAAAAAAAAAAAAGGCCGTACCCTTTTATGTAATGATGTTTACTTTGAATTTATATTAGTTCACACAAACACTCCATCCATGCTTTTGTTCCGGCCCTCCGATCCAGTTTAAGAACCCATTGTGGCCCTCGAGTCAAAAAGTTTGCCCACCCCTGTCTTAGTTCATAGGTGGACACTCAACCACTGAGCCACACTGGCTGGGCGATCACACAGTTTTAAACTATCACGTATGTGTACAGTTTTATAAAATTTAACACATATTTAGATTCCTGTAACTTCCACCACAATTAGGATTCAGAACAGTTTCATAATCCCAAAACACTCCCTCATACAATCCCTTTATAGTCACTTCTCCTCCCACCTATATCCCACAGCAACCACTGGTTTGTACTCCATTCCTATACTTTGTCTTTTTGAGAATGTTATTTAACTTAATGAATTAGACTGTCATATGAGACTGGCTTCCTTCACTTAGCATGCCTTAGAGGTTCATTGGAGTTGTTGTGTTTGTCAGTTGTTCATTCCTTTTTCTTACTGAGTATTCCATTGTGTGGATGTACCAGTTTGTTTATACATTTGCCTGTTAAAGGACACTTGGGTTGTTTCTAGCTGGGGTGATTATGAGTAGAGCTGCTATAAACATTTGCGTTCAGGTTTTCCTGTTGACATAAGTTTTCACTTCTCTTGGGTAGATACCCAGGTGTGTGGTTTTTAGGTCATAGGGTAAGTGCATGTTTAACTTTATAAGAAACTGCCACGCACTGTATCATTCTGCATTCCCACCAGCAGTGTTTGAGTGTTCCCCTTGCTTCCCTTACCACAGAGCATTGCCAGTGTTTGTCATTCTAGCCATCCTAATAGGTGTGTGGCTTTGTATTTCCCTAATGGCAAATGAGTGTAGACATCTTTCATGTACTTGCCATCCTTATACCCTCTTTGAAGTGTCCTCTTTCAGCTTTAAATGTTCTGTGTTAACCATTTCTGAGAACAATTATTTAAGTACACTGAATATAATCTCTTTTGATAATGGAGGTCATTGTTATGCGCCATAATTATTATATGGGTTTGGAATCGCCAGGAAGCTTTCCAGATCATCCAGTGGTGTAAGGCAGCTCCTCTCGCTTCCAGGCTCACTTTCCTGCTGTCTGCGCCTGGTTCTGGCAGCCATCCACTTCCCATTACCTTTCTGGTTGACTGCTTTTATGAAATGATCGCGAATAGGCCTGTTAGAATTGTATTTGATAAAGAATGGTGAAGTGCTCTCAGTAAATGCTGCGGGAGCTCTTGTCTCAGTCAAGTACATAAACTCCAACATCTGTTTCAGTGCTTCTCAAACTGGAGCCATGAAGTTGCTGAGGGAGTGGGGGTGGTGGTCTGTGAACGTGATGCATATGCACTAAGCATTGTTTATAGGCTGAATAAACAATATAACTTGCAATACATAGTCTACTATTTTTCAGAGGTAATCTGGATTTATTATAATAGTGGGGGTTTTTTCCAGTGTAATTTTTCTACCAGCTCTTTTGCTGCTGCTTCTTTTGCTGCAACTGTGGGTGAACAGAGGTTATCCAACAGAGCTTTCCTAATCACTTAAATGGTGCTGTTCATGACCAACCAGGACAGGGTGAGGTACGATTTTTAGTTTGTGTTCTTTAACCATAGGTAGGTGGTTAACCCAATGTTTTTACAGCATGTAGTGTGGCATATTTTTTGCTGAAAGTCCTTTTATGAAAGTTAGGATACTTGTAGGTTCTTCAAATTCTTTGAACAACAGGGCCTATGTGAATTACTATGTGAATTATTATTAATACAAACCTAAACTAAACTAAAAAGTGACAAGAAAAAGTGTATTCCTCAAATCATTGTTGCATACATGAAATGTTTAAATCATGGGTTGCGGGGTTGACTCTTTTTCCATATTCTTCATGTTATTTAATGCATTTACTATAAATAAAACTTGATTAGTGGCTTGGTGGTTTAACACAAAGTTTATAAAATAGAAAAGGAAACTGTTCCCCTGTCTGTAATTTATAGAAGCACAATGTCTGTCTATGTGCGTATTCTTGATCAAGTTCTTACTTAACTCTCTAAAGTATTTTGCTGCTTTGCATGCCTTATACTGTCAAGTAAGTTCTTCAAGATATATGTAATTATACCATAACATGATGATTTGTTATGCGGATATCATATCTTAAATGATCCGTCTTATAGCTTCATTTCCCTCAGTTATTTTTGGTTCTCATTTCAGGATGTGAAGGTAGTAATTCCTTTTATGTTAACAGAAACTATTTAAGCAGAAGTACAAGAGAAAGGTTGTTGATATACTAAATGCTCAGCACCCTAATTTTAGTTATATGATATTCAGAGATGTAATTTATTTTTAAAAAAATCATACTTACTTAGATTCCCAGATTTCTTCATGATAATCAAGCAAAATTTATCTTTAAGAACTATTGTTCAAAATTGTTCAAATGGAAGTAGAAATTCAAAATGTCTCTGACTTGGATGGAGATGATTTATATGGGATATACCCCACCAGAGACCAAGGATACAGTGCCTGATAATGCCACACTAAAATGACCTAAGATGTTTTTATTGAACAGTTATCTACACTTAATTTGTTAGAGGTTAAGAATCTTTGTATATACTTGTTTAAAGTGATTAATTTTAAACATGACAGTATATTAATTGAAAGTAGTGTAAATGTTCCTCTTTTTATGTCTGGGGAGTAGTATTTGAATTCCATTGAGTAATTAACCAGAAAGAAAGATATTGATAAGTTGAACAGTCAGACAATATTGGTAAGGAGCAAAAAGGTAGCTTACTCAGTGGGGGAAGATATTTGCTATATATATATCCATATATCTATATAGATCTAGCTCTATATCCAAGAGAGGACTCATCCAGTATATATAAAGAACTACAAACCAATGTAAGCCAGACCTTCCATTCTTTCTTACCCTTCCCCTGACTAAAGACATAAAACTTGAATAGGTAGTTCACAAATGAAGATACTCAGTTGGCCGCTAAGTCTTTTAAAAGCTTTTCAAAATCATTTTTTATAAGAGAAATGCGAGTTAAAATTATAATGATATAGCATTATATTCTCACCAGAATGAAAAAGACGGTTAATTCCAAATTTAGAGCAGCTGGAACTCATTCACACTGATAGTGGGAATATCAGTGGGTCCTCTGACCCAGCAATTCTGCTCTTAGGTGTGTACAGACTCAATAGAAACATGCACATGTGTCCCAAAGAACATGTCCAAAATATTCATAGCCGCATTACTTGTACTAATGCCAAACTAGAAAAGTTAAAATGTTCTAATAGTAAATGTAGAAATACACTGTAGTGTGTTCATATAATGGTACTAATGCTTCATGTTACAATATGGATGAGGTTCACAGGATTAAATGAAAGAAGACAGCATATTCTGTGACCTCATTTATAGAAATTGTTTTGGTTGTGCTGTAGAAAAGCCAGTTCAGAAGCAGGTAGAACCAAAGTGGTTCTAGAAGTCATAATTAAGATATTTTAATTGGTTTTTGAGAGAGAGAGAGAGAGAGAGAGAGAGAGAGAGAGAGAGAGAGAGAGAGAGAGAGAGAGAGAAAGAGAAAGAGGGAGAGAGAGAAAGTTACAGACATTGATGTGAGAGCAAAACATCGATTGGCTGTCTCCTGTACACCCTCTCCCGGAGATCAAGCCCGCAACCCCAGACATGTGCCCTGACCAGGAATCAAACCAGCAACCTTTCAGTGCATGGGACATTGCTCAACCAACTGAGCCACACTGGCCAGGGCCATAATGCTCTTTCTTTATTGAGTAATAGTTACATGGGCGGGTTCACTTTCCAGGCAAGCCACTTTCCCTGAATCTCTGTTCCACCAACCTGGAAGCTCTCCAAACCCTGTCCTTTTGAACTTTTATGGACGCTTCCTTACTAGACACGATTGCTTAAATCATTGACCATTCTCCTGCCCTTGCCCCCTGTCTGGAGGTTGGGGAGGCAGGAGGTGGGACTGAAAGTTCCAACTTTGATCAAATGGTTGGCTCCTTTGGCAACCAGCCCCTATTCCTTGTTGCTTTCTAAAAGTCACCTCATTGACACTAGTAAGCTCTCATCACTTAGGAAATTCCAAGAGTTTAGGAACCTGTGAGCCAGGAAGCTGACTGAACAAAGACCATCTACATATTTGGCCACCTGAATGACTAAAGATGTAATTCTTATGTCTCACAATATTGTACTACTATAAGGATCTTTGTAAAGTCTGAATATTTAAAGGGTCAAACACAAAATTTCTTGGCTGTTAGGTTAGGAATAAACTACAGTGGGTTTATGGAATATGAAACCTATCATTGTTTACAAAAAATATCACAGAGAACTTACACTGGCCAGGTGGCTCAGCTGGAGCATTGTCCCATACACCAAAAGGTTTCAGGTTTGATTCCTGTTCAGGGCACATACCTAAGTTTCTGGTTGGATCCCCAGTTGGGGCTTGTGGGAGGCTACCTATCGATGTTTCTCTCTCATATCTCTCTCTTTAAAAAAGTCAATAAAGCCCCCAGCTGATGTGGCTCAGGAGTTGGGCATTGACCCAAGAATCAAGAGGTCTCTGGTTCCATTCCTGGTCAGAGCATATGCTGGCCTTGCGGGCTTGGTCCCCAGTAGGGGGCAAGCAAGAGGCAGCCAATCCATGATGTTCCTCTCTCATAGATGTTTCTATCTCTCTGTCCCTCTCCTTTCCTCTCTCTCTCAAAAAGATTTTTTCAGTAAAAATACATTTTTTTAAAAATCAATAAAATATCCTTGGGTGAGGACTTAAAAAAAATTAATGTTGCAGAGAACTAAAATAAGGTGCTGGGAAGTCCTATTACTAGTGATCTTGTTGGTTCAGAGAGAATTATTTTTTTATTTGTAATAATGTAAATCTACTTATGGTATAATATACTTCTTAGCTAATAAAATTTTATCACCTTTGTATTTTCATAAAACTCCAGCACTTAACATATTCTTTAATATGTTAAGGTTCTTTATGTTGCTTTTCCCTGTAGGCTATAATTTTCTTTAAGGCAGGCACTATTTATTTCTCCTAACATAAATTGTTGCTTATATTGAATCATCAGAGAATGTTTTTAAAAAGAATGAAAATAAATTAGCAAGTAAAAAAAAAAAAGTTGATTGTCTTCACATTTTATAGAAGACAGGGATAAAATCCTGGAAGTTGTGAATTTTGCTATATATTTCCCTTATATATAGGACAAAATTAGTTGCAATGGTTTGGGTGATGATCATGTAACATCTATCCTGTTACCTCCATTGAAAAAATGTTCTTAATATATGTCAGTGTGATGAACTTTGTCTAAGTTTAGCCTCAAATGGTGTAGATAATATTGTTTAAAAATTGGAACATCTGGACTCATGTTTAATAGGTAGCTCATTTTATTCAAAGAACAATGCTGTGAAAGTGCTTTGTAAATTCAAAGTTTTACAACTAGAAGGTTGTAAAGGAATTCTCTGGCATGGTACCTATTCTGTCTTTGATTCTGAACGCATGTTTAAATTAATAATGGCTTTAAAATGTTTTATGGGTAAATCACTTATGCTGAAGAAATATTTTAAGATGCGAATTTCATTGATTTTATTATCTTGTGCATAATTAAAAGATACTGGGGTATAATAAATGTATTGGTTGGCAAGTTTGGTTTCCTTAGTTGTAAAACTTTTTTTTTTTAAATATATTTTATTGATTTTTTACAGAGAGGAAGGGAGAGAGATAGAGAGCTAGAAACATCGATGAGAGAGAAACATCGATCAGCTGCCTCCTGCACATCTCCTACTGGGGATGTGCCCGCAACCCAGGTACATGCCCTTGACTGGAATCGAACCTGGGACCTTTCAGTCCGCAGGCCGATGCTCTATCCACTGAGCCAAACCGGTTTCGGCAGTTGTAAAACTTTTAAAAATGTGTAGTGAATTGCAGTTTAGAGGGCTAATTGTGATTATGCTAATTTCCAAAGGTGTTTGATATTGTAAATGTTTCATTAAATATTTTTCTTTAAATTTTTATCTCCCTAGATAACCCACTTGTTGAGGTTAAAGAACCAATGAAATTGCCAGTAAAAATTAATATGCATATATATATATTTAATGATTTTAGTAAACTATTTTGGAATAATTTTATATTTACAAAAAACTTATAAAGATGTGAATATGCATTTTAAATTGTCCTAAGTGATAGTTCTTTATTTAGTATTTCTATTAATGTTTACTATTTTTAGTAAAAATACCTTTGCTTCTGATTTTTGTACAGTGGAAAAGATTTTTGCTTTAGAGTATTATTAGGTTTAAATGAAAGTATGCTAGTTTAGTTGTTCTTTGCCCTTAAATGTCCATTTTCCTGCACTGTAAAAATGGCTACCAACTATATGGAGAGCTGTGACACAAATGTGTGTATATATGATTTGTGTTTTACACTTATGAGCATGAATAAACTATTGAACCAGGACCCCAGGGATCATTAAATTATAGAATCAGAAATCTGCCTGGAGAAATGCTCACAATTTTATGTTTTTATAAAATAAAGTAGTTTAAAATAGCATGTGCCAAATTTTTATTTCCCTCTATTCTCCTCTTTTCTATTGTAGTTGTATAGTAACATGAGAGAGTAGTTCGCTAAGGACAGAGAGATACCACATTTTATTGACTTTAAGATGCTTTCAATTAATTGTAAGATATATCATTAATTTATATATCATTAAGAGAAAAGACCACAGCCTCTTAAAGTATGATAAGATGTCACTGGTAATAAGATACATCCTGATTTCATCATTTCCGAATTTTCCATCTTTCTCTTTACTGAATGATTATTCACTCTCCTAGGTTGTTGCCTAAAAAACGTTTCTCAACCCCGATTCTTCCCCGAACTCTAGTACATTTCTTTTTCCCCTCAGATTACCACTCATTTCTTCTTTCCCAGCATTGCCTGACTCCCAGATACTTCTTCACCTCAGTTACTTATTAATCAATTCTTTGTGTAAGACTTAAGCCTCTGCCATTTTGCTGAAACTGCTGAGGTCCCCAGTAGCTTTCTAATTTTAGTTCACTTGTTAAACCTCTTACTGCTCTTACATTTGGTTCTCCCAGCTCTCTCCAGCCTCTCTCCTGAGCACTGCAGTTTTTGTCTCTGTGCCAATTTTATAATCCCGTGATGCAGATTTTCTTCCTATTTCATCTGAGGTATTATTAAAAGAATATTAAAACATGAAAGAAATGCTCCATAAATGTATCATCCAGTTATCATTAATTATTTCCATTTTTGCATATTCTCATCCTTGGCTTGACCACATGCAAGCACCCTTCCCTCCCTCCCTCCCTCCCTCCCTCCCTCCCTTCCTTCCTTCCTTCCTTATTCCTTTCTGTCTTTCTTTTACCTAGTTGTAATTTTGGTAGGCATATTATTTTATTTTTTACCTTCACATGATAGCAATTATTTTCCCATGGTCCATATGGCCTTTAATATTGTCACATTAAGGGGCACTAAATTATAGATTATAGTGTTGATACACTGTAATTTTCTATATAATATTTCTATTGTTGGAAAGTTGATTTGTTTCCAGATTCTTTGTCTTTTTTGTTTAATAATAACATTCTAACAGAGTATATTTTCATTCATATAACCAACCTTTTGCTTCCGTTGCATTTTTTACATAAAATCCATTTCTGGGAATGCCATAGATTACAAGG
Organism: Myotis daubentonii; assembly: GCF_963259705.1. Classification (NCBI taxonomy): domain Eukaryota; kingdom Metazoa; phylum Chordata; class Mammalia; order Chiroptera; family Vespertilionidae; genus Myotis; species Myotis daubentonii. The sequence goes on along the minus strand of NC_081840.1, from coordinate 24,622,393 downwards.
CTTTTTTGAACATTTCGCTAAACATTACCTGCTTTTAAAGATGTGAAACCAGTTTATAGAGCCACAGGCAGTTTTAATTCCAGGCTTACTAGTGTCAAATGCACAAAAATTATTTTACTAATATAGTAAGTGTCCAAGATACTACTTTTGTCAATTTGATAGTTCTAAAATGATGACGACTTCATTTTTGTTCTAATATTTATTTCTTTACGAATGAGGGTAAACGTTTCCATTCTGTTTAACATTGAATTAATAGTTCCTTATGGATTCTATCTATGGTCTATATCATATTTATCTAATAATCTAATACAAAAGTCTTAACGAGGAAACCTGTGTAGGTTGTAGAATTTCTAAATTGACTTTTTTAAAACCAAATGTGCAGAGGTAGTCCTGCTTACTCACAGACTGGTGGCTTTTGCCACTGTGATGCTTTAAATTCTTGTAAATCTCATGTTAAATGGACTTTTCCCTCTTCTCCTTACATAGAAATTTGGAGGAAAACCTGCTAACATTTTCCCTTTGTTAACAGGCCAGTTTTCTTATTATGGTAGTGTAAGTGGTTCGCTTATATGCAACAATTTGAGGAAAATGTTGCTGAATTGTGCTTAATATTTTTTTCTTCCTTTGCTTTTTACTCGAAAATGCTTTTAACATATAGGATAAAATTTAAGTAATTTAATATTACATGATAATTCCGGTCAATTAAAAAAAATGGCTTTCAAATAGTTGGTATATCTAACATTTATGTTGACAGGAATTAGAGAGACATCTTTCTGAATTGGCCTTAACTGATTGACGTGGAGTAGTTTCATGGGCAGTTTAGACGTGAATTTTTTGCTGTTTATTTAACCATGGACTCCAATCTCTTTTTACAGCCCCAATCTCACAATGAATGGATTTGAGCTGTAATCTGTACACCAACTTAATTGGTTTAAAATCATTCTTGAACCTCTCACTCTTTGAACTTGCTCTTCCTTTTACTGACATGATGGCCATTTCCTAAAGGTCCATCCATAGTTACCATCCCCTTTTATGCATTCTTTTTTGTGAGCTCAATCTTCTTCTATTTTAGCATATTTCAAACCCACCTGAAACCACAAAACCATAACTCACGCCCTGGCTTCTCAAACCAGCTGTGTGTGTGTGTGTGTGTGTGTGTGTGTGCGCACGTGTGTTTAAAAAACATATTTTTATTGATTGCTGAGAGAGGGAGACAGATATAGAAACATCAATAATGAGAGACAATCATTGATCAGCTGCCCCCAGCATGCCCCCTACTGGGGATCGAGCCAGCAACCCAGGCATGTGCCCTGACTAGTAATCAAACTGTGACCTTGTGGTTCATAGGTGAACGCTCAACCACTGAGCCAACAGCAGCTGGCATCAGCCATGTTTTTAACTTTTCTGGAGTCTGTTGTTTACAGCAGTTTCACAAGCTTAAGTGCCCTGGCCAACAAGGTAAGTGAGTAAAAGCAGGCCTGAGGGTAAGAAAAACTATTTTTCTACACTAAAAAACAACAACAGAGAGAGTAGAGTGATAAATGGCCATTGACATAGGCTCAGGGTCAGGAAGATAGTACTGGGGACCGTAGAGCGGGGGAGAGACTACAGGCCCCATCCAGGCTGTTTGGCTCCAGCCACGGTTGCTGTTTGGGAATATGGGCCGGAAGTTACCAGATCTCCAGAGAAGCTGTAAATCAGGACTTTCATGTTAAATATCCTGAATTTTAAGGGATGGTTTGAATTTTTGTAAAATATTGCATGGGCCAAAGAAAATATGCCAATGGACCAAGCTCAGTTTATAGGCTCTCAGTTTATAACCTCATCCTGTAAAGGCGCTTTAAATTTTGTATATGAGCGTCAAGTACTCCTGTGTCTCCTATTCTTTCTTTCTTTTTTTTTTTAATTAAATCTTTATTGTTGAGATTATTACATTTGTTCCTCTTTTTTTTCCCCCCATAACTCCCCTCCTCCCAGTTCCCGCCCCACCCTCCGCCCTCACTCCCCACCCACTGTCCTCATCCATAGGTGCACGATTTTTGTCCAGTCTCTTCCCACATCTCCCACACCCCTTTCCCCCCCAAGAATAGTCAGTCCATTCCCTTTCTATGTCCCTGATTCTATTATAATCACCAGTTCATTCTGTTCATCAGATTATTAATTCACTTGATTCTTAGATTCACTTGTTGATAGATGCATATTTGTTGTTCATAATTTGTATCTTTACCTTTTTCTTCCTCTTCCTCTTCTTAAAGGATACCTTTCAGCATTTCATATAATCCTGGTTTGGTGGTGATGAACTCCTTTAGCTTTTCCTTATCTGTGAAGCTCTTTATCTGACCTTCAATTCTGAATGATAGCTTTGCTGGATAAAGTAATCTTGGTTGTAGGTTCTTGGTATTCATCACTTTGAATATTTCTTGCCACTCCCTTCTGGCCTGCAAAGTTTCTGTTGAGAAATCAGCTGACAGTCGTATGGGTATTCCCTTGTAGGTAACTGAGTTTCTTTCTCTTGCTGTTTTTAAGATTCTCTCTTTATCTTTTGCTCTTGGCATTTTAATTATGATGTGTCTTGGTGTGGTCCTCTTTGGATTCCTTTTGTTTGGGGTTCTCCGCGCTTCTTGGACCTGTAAGTCCATTTCTTTCACCAGGTGGGGGAAGTTTTCTGTCATTATTTCTTCAAATAGGTTTTCAATATCTTGCTCTCTCTCATCTTCTGGCACCCCTATAATTCTGATGTTGGTACGCTTGAAGCTGTCCCAGAGGCTCCTTACACTATCCTCGCATTTTTGGATTCTTTTTTCATTTTGCTTTTCCCGTTGGATGTTTTTTGCTTCCTCCCAGTTCAAATCATTGACTTGATTCTTGCGCTCCTCTGGTCTGCTGTCGGGCGTCTGTTTAATATTCGTTATTTCAGACCGTGTGTGCTTAATTTCTAGTTGGTTCCCCAATATAAGATCGAGGGTCTTATTAGTTTTTGTGTAGATTTCATTAAGTCTATCGGCAGCTTCTAAACAGTTCTTGAGAGACCTTAAAAGTGTGGTTCTGAACTCTATATCTTCCATTGACAATTTTGTCCTGTTTCTTTGTCTCCGCATTTTGTTATGCTTCTTTGGTGCACCCCCTAGTGGTCTTTGTTCGCAGTCTTATAGATAAATCTTGATTGTTGTAGCTAATTCCAGGGAGGGTTTGACCTCCAGGCCAAGTGGCTATGAGAATCAGCTGTGTCAGCAGTGAGAGAACTTCTGTCCTCTAGGGAGGTGCTAATCTAGCCTTTGCCTGAGGCTATCCGGTAAATGCCTCTGTGCAGGGCTTGGGCGGGGCGGGTCGCACAGGATCAACAGAGTGGGCCGGAGAGAGCAGTTATGGCGGCTCTCAGTTCTGTCCCCAGGGGCTCTGCCTCTCTGAGTCCCAGCACCCGCTGCAAGGCTCGGAGAGAAAGCTGCACTCGCTCTGACCGAAGCCAGACAGTCCGCTTCTCCCGATTGAGCCTGGGTCCCTAAAGACTCGCCTGTATCTGGAGCTCAGAGTCTGGGACTCCCTCCCGATTGAAAACAACAACCGCGCCCTCCGCCGCCAGCCCGCTCCGCGCACTCCGCACCTCAGAATTTGACTTCAGCACTGCGCCTCCTCTGAGTGTCCGTATGCGTTTCTCTTTCCTCCTAGTTGTAGGACTTCCACTCAGCCAGCGTTCCTGTGGTTCTGGGTGATGTCCGTTCCGTGTTTTAGTTTCACTTTTGAAGTAGTTGTTCAAAGCAGCAAACTCCGGAGTTAACCTATGCCGCCATCTTGGTTCTCTCCTAATTCTAAACAGTTCTTGAGAGACCTTAAAAGTGTGGTTCTGAACTCTATTTCTTCCATTGACAATTTTGTCCTGTTTCTTTGTCTCCGCATTTTGTTATGCTTCCTTGGTGTACCCCCTAGTGGTCTTTGTTCGCAGTCTTATAGATAAATCTTGATTGTTGTAGCTAATTCCAGGGAGGGTTTGACCTCCAGGCCAAGTGGCTCTGAGAATCAGCTGGGTCAGCAGTGAGAGAACTTCTGTCCTCTAGGGAGGTGCTAATCTAGCCTTTGCCTGAGGCTATCCGGCAAATGCCTCTGTGCAGGGCTTGGGCGGGGCGGGTCGCACAGGATCAACAGAGTGGGCCGGAGAGAGCAGTTATGGCGGCTCTCAGTCCTGTCCCCAGGGGCTCTGCCTCTCTGAGTCCCAGCACCCGCTGCAAAGCTCGGAGAGAAAGCTTCACTCGCTCTGACCGAAGCCAAGCAGTCCTGCTTCTCCCGTTTGAGTCTGGGTCCCTAAAGACTCGCCCGGATCTGGAGCTCAGAGTCTGGGACTCCCTCCCGATTGAAAACGCCAACCGCGCCCTCCGCCGCCAGCCCGCTCCGCGCACTCCGCACCTCAGAATTTGACTTCAGCACTGGGCCTCCTCTGAGTGTCCGTATGCATTTCTCTTTCCTCCTAGTTGTAGGACTTCCACTCAGCCAGCGTTCCTGTGGTTCTGGGTGATGTCCCTTCCCTTTTTTGGTTTCACTTTTGAAGTAGTTGTTCAAACCAGCAAACTCCGGCGTTAACCTATGCCGCCATCTTGGTTCTCCCCAAGATCAACTATTGGTCTCCTATTCTTTCCTTTGGTTTCTGTGTTCACCTACTGGGACAGTGGTCGGCAAACTCATTAGTCAACAGAACCAAATATCATCAGTACAACGATTGAAATTTCTTTTGAGAGCCAAATTTTTTAAACTTAAACTATATAGGTAGGTACATTGTTATTAAGTTAATTAGGGTGCTCCTAAGGCTTAGGAAGAGCCACACTCAACGGGCCAAAGAGCCGCATGTGGCTCGCGAGCCCCAGTTTGCCAACCACAGTACTGGGAGAACCATTCACCCAGTTATTTCATCTAGGGCCATCCAAATCATCGTTGACACCTTTCTCCCTCATTACTTCTTATTTTGAGAGAGATCTGGATCAAAGAAAAAGCTTTTCATGAATGAAGGAAGATTTGAACATGTTTATAGGCAGAAGGGAAGAGGCCAAGGGAGAGGATAATGGACAGAGCTCTGTGTCCACCTGGGATGGGATTCAGGATGTGGGATCCAGCTGCTCCCTCCATGATCCGATGCTGACCTACCCTTCATAGTTTATTTCCCAATAATCTGATTTTAACCCCAAATAATTATCTTTTTTGTGTGGATGTCATATTTCCTTGAAATTCTTGAGGAACTTCATTATACTTTAAAACATGTTCTTTGTTTTCCCATATTCTTATTTTTCTTAGGCATTCTTGAATTTGATACTCCTTTCCATGTTGTTGATTTTCATAGAGTGGGTGTGTGGGGGAGGTAAACCTTTCCTGTACCCTCCTAGGCTCTCTGGCATAGATTAACAGGAGAATAGCCTACAATTAAAACCAATAACAAAAACAAGAAACCCATGTACATGGTAGATTTTCAGGAAAATAAGACACACAAAAACAGGTAGGCCTAAGTGTTCATATATTGGTTTGAACAAAGAATAGTCATTGTGAAAAAGTAAAATCTATGGGAGGTTAAAGGAAGATAACAGCATTATTTAAAGCTTTGTTTGCACAGATTATTCTCAACCTCAGCTCCCTGTCCCTGGTCATCAGAGTTCTTTCCCCCCCAGGTGCAGGGAGAGCATCTTCCAAATGGGAGTTTTATCTTCTGTTTTCTGGAAGAAAAGGGAGGTTTGAGTGCCTTTATGCCCCTGTTGTTTTTTAAGTCCCTTATTAGGTCAAAATAATACTCCAAATCCACGTGTTTGAGGGTGTCGTGTCCTAAACCTCTTTGATTTTTTTTTTTTTTTGAATCCTCACCTGAGGATATTTTTCCCATTGATTTTTAGAGGGAGTGAAAGGGGGGTAGGGAGAGAGGGAGGGAGGGAGGAAGACAGAGACAGAGAGATTGATTGGTTACCTTCTGCATCCCTGGGGCTGGGGATCAAACCTGCAACCCAGGTACTTTTCTTGACTCTGAATCAAATCTGAAACCACTAGGTTTGAAGGCCAACACTCTAACCACTGAGCAAACAGTCCAGGGCACCCCTTCGATTTCTTTATTGTAGATTTATTTGTAGCAAATGATACAACCAAAAGGTTGAATTCTGTGTTATAGAGATTCTGTTCACCTGTAGCACCTGTGGGCTTTGATTTATAGGAGCCTTGACAGGGGCAAGCCATGTTGGGTAGGGTGGATTTTCCCATTAGATGTGTGGGGTCCTTGCCTTCTGAGTGCAGGTAGACTATAAGTAATAAGTTACTTGGGACATGGTCCAGTTTCTCTAGTCCCAGGGATCACTCTGGTATTTCTCATGGCTTTAATCTAGGGCTAATGCCACCCACAACTTCTCATGGACAGAGAAGGGGTTGACATGGTATCATGGTCTTCAGTTACCTGGTTCATCATGCACAGTATGCTGCTTCTCCCAGAATCTGCTGACCCAGTTTTGTGTTTTTTTCTAGCTTCTGCCAGGACAACTTTTCTTGAGATCTAGCCTCTTATTTCCAAGGGGTTACTGGTCTTTCAGGTCTTTTGAGTTTTGTCTTCAATCTGTATGCTTTCTGTTTCTTAGAATTTATCAGTGCTCTGGTCTGTTGATGTCATCTCTACTGGGATTTCCTGTACTTCTGTGAATTTTTGTATATTTTTTATTTCTTATTAAATTTCATGAAATAGGAGGTGGGGGGAAGGTAAATTTGTGGGGTGTTAACAGTTTTGATCCAATAATCTTTTCTTTTTATACAGTTTTGCTTTTTCTATTTTTGCTCATGCTGTTTTCCTTTAATCCCCTCTCTATATGTACAGATCTGAAATTTGCCATTTACTTTTTTAAAAATGTTTTTTGTTATTATTACTAGAGGCCTGGTGCACAAAAATTTGTGCACTGGGGTCGGGGGGAGGTCCCTCAGCCCGGCCTGCGCCCATTTGCAGTCCAGGACCCCTTGGGGGATGTCCAGCTGTCAACTTAGGCCCACTCCCCGGGGGATCAGGCCTAAGCTTGCAGTCAGACATCCTTCTGGCAGCCAGGGAGCCCTCAGGGGATGTTTGACTAAAGGCTCAGGCTCCCAAGGGAGCTATGATGAGGAAGCTGGGGTGACAGAGGAGCCACGCTGTCCCACCCCGCCGCCCTGGGTCGGGTCACACATGGGATGCCCACCGCTCCGGGTCGCAGATAACAGGCCTGGATGGTGGTGGGGCAGGCGGGATGGCGCTGACCCGCCTTGCCTTCAGTATGCAAATTAGCCGCCATCTTTGTTGACGGTTAATTTGCATATCACGCTGATTAGCCAATAGGAGGCATAGCGAAGGTATGGTCAATTACCATGTTTGTCTATTAATAGATAGGATTGATTTCAGAGAGGAAGGGAGAGGGAGAGAGAGATGGAAATATCAACCATGAGAAAGAATCATTGATCAGCTGCCTCCTGCACGAACCCTCCTGGAGATCGAGCCTGCAACCCGGGCATGTACCCTTGACTGGAATCGAAACCAGGACCCTTCAGTCCACAGGCCGATGCACTATCCACTGAGCCAAACCATTTAGGGCTGCCATTTACTTTTGATACATCTGTGACATTGTCCATGAGATTTTTTGGCTTGGAATGTTTTTGCCCTGTTGTTCTGCCTGGGAAATGCTATTAGGGAAGCACAAAGCTCAGTAGCTTAAGTCAAGGCCTACGTTCAAAATTGGGTTCCACTGCTACTAGTAGCTGTGTCACCTTGTGGAATTATGTCTCTAGCTCTTCCATCCCTCCTAAGAATTATGGGTAATAATAGCATCTGCCACTTAATATTTTTGCGAACAATCAGATGGGTTAGCCAAGTTAAAACACCTGGGACACAGTAAGTCCTGAAACATTGTTAGCTTAAAAAGTTTAGATGCATTAAGTTCTTACCTGGGCAACTCCACCCTCTTTTGCTTTGCCTGATTTCCTTCCAGCCCTCCTCTTCCTTTTCTCCAGACCCCAAGTTAGAACTAATATTGCCCTGCTCTTCCCTCAGCATTTTAAAAGCTGTAGTAGTGCACGTCTCACAGTTTACTTTTATTTTAGTTAGTCGGGGGTATCTCAGTCATTAGGTATGCTTTTTTGGTAGGCACAGGATGCCTTTTCCCCCAGGTGAATGGAATTAAATTAAGGCATTTCTTTCCTTGTTTGACTTTAAATATAAAAACCTTTAAAACTCATAGTGGGTTTCCTATTTTGCCTGGTGTATCAGTACAGGTTCTCTAGAGAAACAGAACCAGTAGAAATACATAAGCTGATGCTCAAGTCTTGAATGAGAATTTCTCCTTTAGGGAACCTAGTCTTTGATATTAAGGCCTTCAACTGATTAGATGAGGCCCACCCAAATTATTGAGGGTAATCTCCTTTACTAAAATGTCAAATGATTATAGCTGTTTTTTCAGCAATACCTAGATTAGTATTTGATTAAATAACTGAGTACTATAGCCTAGCTAACTTAACACATAAACTAACCACCACACCTACTGTTTAGGCTTAACCAGTGTAGAAAGATACTATCTGGTTGGTTAACTATTATAGCAATAAATTTTAGGCTGTAGATACTGATGTCATCAAACATTCAATTGAATATTCATGCATCTAGTTCTTAACAACAGTGTTGTTTTTAGTGTATGGTGATGGTGAGGTTTGTGCATGTTTATCCAACTTGTCTGAGAAGTATGTTCTCCCCATTTTGAGTAAATATGACAGTTATGATTTGAGCCTGTTTCCTTCATGCTTATTTTCAGTGAAAAGGTTTGTATATTGGCTAGATTTCAAAAATTTTGTAAAGAACCTAGTTATTTAGAATTCAGGCCAAGTGCACAGTTGTTACTGTATAGGAAAGCAAACACTGCCTTCTGATTATTCAGTGTGCTCTGAGAAAAAAAGGAATGGAGAATTTGTGTAGTGAAACTATGGCTTAATAAATTCAATGACTGTTAGGCTGATGCACTTATTACATACCATCAAGAATGAAAACTAATGGTTCCCCTGACATATCCCTAGTGTATTCCATTGCAGTTCATTTCTTCTGTTAACTGTATAACTGCTTCTTATGTAAGTAAAGATTGTCACCTCTGCTTAAAGTAGAACTCTGTTCTATGGATCACAGAACTCTACTTTTTAAACTAGTGCTGTTAGAAAGCAACCAAAATGAATTAGAGCTGAATCAGCTAGAACTGTCACTTGATGTCTTTATGTAATTTCCCATCTGTTGTAAAGATTTTGTACATACTTCCACCATATAAAATATGGACCACGATCTAAATTCTGAACACTATTTTATGACATTTAAAATAAAGAAAAATAGATTGTACCTTTGCTGCCAAATGTAAATACGTAGCTTATACTTTTCCCAGTTAAAATTTGCCAGTCTTATTATATGATGTGAAGAACGTTTTGCTTTGAGGGTGGTTGGTAGGCTCCTGAGTGCTCTTCATTCTGACTTTGGCGGGGTCAGTTAGCAGTGGTGACACCACAGCTGATCATTGTCAGAGGGCCATACAACTGTGAGCAGTGTTTTGTTTTTAACCCTTTGTGGTCGTTTGTCTACTCTCAGCCACCAAAGCTTTTTTACCGTTCCGGTCGTATGTCTGCTCTCAGCCACCACAGCAAGGAACCATACGAATCTTAACTCTATTCATTCATGTATCAGTTCATAATTTCTCTGAAAGCTCTTAAGTGTCTAAGCGACCTTGTCACGAACCAAAACACTGCCCCGACAAATCGGAGATATCGAAACTCAATATAAACAAACGCGGTCGTTCCACACTCGCCAGGCAAAACACCGTGGTGAGTCAGTCGCCTTTTGAGAGTGAAGAAATCGACAAGCTTCAGAGATACTTCGCAGAATTTCCAATAAAGCTTTACAAATTACGTTTAACTGTAATTAGGCATTCTTGCTTGTTAAGATATTTCAAAATAATACTCCAAAATGGCAAAAAGAAAGTTACCAAAAGAAGTGTACTGCGAATCTGAAAGTAACGATGAAGAGTTTTATTTTGGCACCTTGAATACTGACTCTGACGTAGAAAGTGATAACGTTTGTAGTGATTCTACTATTAGTGACGTAGTTCCAAAAAAGAATTAATAAATCTTGTTTATCCTTCATAATCTTGCATGTTATGTATCACTGCTCTTTCAATGGAAATTAATTCCGACCAGTACGACACCCATGTCCAAATTTAATACGACCGCAAAGGGTTAATCCAGTTTTACTGATTTGAAAAGTTGTTTAATTTTTTGGTAGAAAGTTATATATATAAATAAATATAAAAAAACATATTTTGTTACTCCTCACCAAATGATGTTTTTTCCATTGCTTCTTCCGAGAGAGTGGAAGGGAGGGGAGAAGAGAGGGATGGATGAGGGGGGTGGAGAAAAAGAGAGGGAAGAGAGAGAAACAGAAATGTCAATGTGAGAGACACATCAACTGATTGCCTCCCACATGTGCCCTGACCTGGGATGGGGAGTGAACCCTGCAACCCAGGTACATGCCCTTGACCAGGAATCAAACCTGCAACCCATCTGTGTGTGGACCAATGCTCTAACCAATGAGGACACTGGCCAGGGCTAAAAAAAAAAAATTATTTTTTAAATGAATCCACAACACAATTGGTATGAACCTAAGAGAAGCAATCACACCTGTGGTGGTTGCTGACTGACAAATAACAGACTTTTTTCTTTCCTCTTTTGCTCTTTATTTCACTCATGATATAAGCTCATAGTTACAGAATGTGAATCCATATAATGTGATGCCCATGATCTTGTTTTTCCTGGAATTTTCATGTTTTCTGCCTCTCCTAATATGTTTGGGCCCAACCCTCGTAATTAAGTGGCTTCCTATTATCCCTGGAAAGTTCCAATTAAATTTTAGACACAGGATAGCAGGGGTGGGGAGCCTTTTTTTCTGCCAAGGGCCATTTGGGTATTTAGAACATCCTTCACAGGCCACACAAAATTATCAGCTTTAAAATGGGCCTGCTCTATTTGGTCAGACATTTAATTATCGCACCCTAATGCCCTGGCAGGGCCAGGCCAAATGATTTCGCAGGCCCATATGGTCCTTGGGTTGGATGTTCCCCACCACTGGTATCGAGGGACAAGATAACACCAAGGTATAGACATGGTTTAAAATATGCAGGCCTAGAAAGTCAAGACTAATTTTATCTGCCAGGGTTGCTTCCTCATTTGAAAAGTTAAAACTTCCTACCCACTTATCTGTTAGATTGGAAGCAATTGTGATACTGAAAAGAAATCCCTTCATCAGCCTTTGAAGAACGAAGTCAGCTTTTAAAATGTCATAATTTTTGTCCAAAAGGCAAGCCCATTGACCTTCCAAATTGTGTTTCTAAGCTGTTTTTGTTGCCCTCCTTTCTTTATGGGATATTCAGCTGAGTATGTTAAAATGTAGGGGCTTATTTCCACCAGTCTCCTCGTCCACCATCTGTTACTTTCCCCGCTCCCTCAGGGTTGCATTCTGCTCCTGACACTCCTGTGTGTTCCATCTGATCACCACTCTTCTCCAAAGTCCCACCTGGGACTCAGAGCAGAGGTTGAGCTACACTGCAGACATCACCTTCAGCAAAGGGAGGCTTCATGGCTCTGCTTTGTGAGGACACAGAGCTTGCTGGTGCATCAGTGTTTGATGTCCAGGGAGAATGAGCTATGAGAAAGCAGCCACTTATAGAATTGGCCCGTGTTCTTGGTTAAAAAAAATTAAAATGTCTTACTTTTTATTCAAGCATAACACACATAAAGATAAGTGAATCATAAGTGAATGCTTTGATGAATTTTCTCATATTGAGCATAGTCATGAAACCACCACTCAAATCAGAGAATCCAATATCACTAGTCCACCAAAATTACCCCTTCCACCTCCTCCTGGTCTCTACCATCCCCCCACACTCAGAGGTAACTGTTACCTCATGAACTTGTTGTCTCTGGAGTTTTTGTAAAAAGTAGTTTTACCTACTTTGAACTTTCATACAGTTTTGTATTTTCTCAGATATCTGGCTTTTTTGTTTCAGCATTATGTTTGTGAGATTCATTTGTGTTGTTGCATTCTTTATAGTTCACGGAGGCAAGTGAAACTAGACGGGGTATTATCTGTAGATACAGGGACAGTAGCTGTCCTCAGCCTTGTCAAGGCACACTATCCCCAGGAAGCACCACAGCATCAATAGATTTCTAATAAGTCCTGCTTCATTAAGAGTGTGATTTGCTATATTGTTATTTGTCCTGGGTCTTTTGTCTTTCAGTTATGAATATTAAAAGCCATTCTAGGGTCTTAGAGTCCTCAATTCTATGGGTGTGTTTCTTTAGCATTCCATATCCATGCTGAATATTCAAAGATTTTATTAGGATGCAGTGTGAAATATTTGAACCAGAAATGTGTATTATTTTGAGGACTGTTATTTCTTAAGATCCCTGAGTTTAGAAATTTAGAATTTGAAGCTGATTAACTTAATTTTAGGTTGCATCAAATGGAATAGAGTGGATGTGTGTTGTAGGACTAGACTGTATGATTCTTTTGGTCAATTTAGTAATTCTGCTTTTGTTTCAATTTTATAAATAGCATTGCAGGGCAGTATTACTTGATTAAAATGTATTTTGTGTGTTTGTTTTGGTGGTCTACAGATGATTTGATCTTGAAAATACTTAGAGATACTCTAATATTACAGACATTTTCTCTTAATTTAAGTGCAGCTGCATACTTTAAAAAGGCTGGTTTGCTTTCAGAAAAAAAGATAAAAAGTTTTTTATGCAACTGTTTTATCTTGGTGAAATTTGTTTTGTACTTTATTTTTTATTTTTATATCCTTTTTTAACTTTTTATTTCTCTTTTTTCAGGTTATACATTATTTCTGTGGATGCTAATTGTCTAAATTTCTGTAGCTATGGCACAAGATTATAGTAAGTACTGTACCATTCATCCTATGATATACCTGCTTTAAATGTGTTGACTTTGTCTTCAAATTTCTCATTTGAGCACTGGAAATATAGAAGCCAAGTTTTTAAAATCGACTTTTCTCAAAGGGGTCAATTCATATCTTCATCTGCTTCTTGAGTCTTTAGCCATCCATATATATAACTACATATCACGACAGTCTTACTCAGGTTATTCTGTAAATATTAGCAGAATGCATATTGGGGCTGGAGCCATGTCATGTATCCTACTGATCCCCCCTGTCATGAGCTGAGCAACTGACTGCAGCTCTAGGGTGGGCCCAGGGATTAGGGGCAACCCTCTCTCTGCTTTGTCCATGATCAACCCATCGCTGACAAAACATCACCTAGTGTTGGGCATTACCTGGCCAGAAGGATGGTTTCAGGAATGGCCCGGTAATCCCGTTCTAGCCTATGAGACTCCAAGGTAGGCTTGCCAGGAACTTGTGGCAGAAATTTTCTGATAAACAGAGTACAGGGAGAGCCTGCCTCTCTTCTTCTGGATGTTGTTTGGTGCCAGTGTGAGGTCTGATGTGTCTGCAGCTTGAGCAAGAAGCCACACAGAGCGGAGGACAGAGAAGCCAGTCCCAGAGCCTGTCTCTCCACCAGAAGTCCAAGCTGTTGAGCCAATCCATTTCCTTTCTGTTTGAGCCAGTTTGCATTGGGAGCCAAACATCCCAAGTGATTCACTTAATCTCCATTTATTTTTAGTAATCCATTAGTTTCTCCCCGGGGAATGTGGCAGTAATTGCAAAGTGAGGCACATGGTACCGTTAAGTTAAACTGGCAGAGTGTGCTGGTGTGTTGGTGGCACCCTCTTCACACTTAACAGTTAACAGGTAGTGATTTCGTATTCAAAGACAGGGGGATAAAATATATCACTTTTAGATTCCCCCCCTCCTCCTGAAGGTTTTGCCTTTTAATCAACCCAGTTTGTTTACCAATTCTTTGGAGCAGTTAAAAACCCAGGGTAAGCCTCCAAACCGCAGCGCCATTTCTCTGCCTCTGAGGAACCACCATCCTGGTTTTGGTCTTTATTCTCCTTGTGCATATGTTTGTCCTTTTACCACACATGTGTCGTATGGTTTTTTGCATGCTTTTAACTTCAGGCAATGTAGACACTATGTCTATTTATTGTTCAGAATCTCAGTTTAGAATAAATCCAGGATCAGGGAAAGAGGCTGTAAATTAGTTCTCAGATGCTTTGCCAAAGATTGATTACTAGGCATCCTAGTGATCTGAACTTTTAAGTGGTTGATGCATTTAATCAACATACTGACAGCCTCTTAACTTAGGCAATAGTCTGGTGCTTGGTTACCTTCTGAGTTCACTTTCTGTACCTGGTCCTGCAGTCCTGTGCAGGTTTGGTACCTGCAGGACACTCAGACCAACTGTGTCATCAATGAGCTTTTCAGAATGTGTTGCCTCCTTTTTTATTTAAATAGCTCTATTCATCCTATGGTCAGTATGCTTGCTTTTGGGATATGTAGGTAAATCTGGGCATTTTTCTATACTCTGACAATTAGCTGTCACACTAATAGAACTTACTTCTGTGTTTTCTAAATTTGTCAGTCTGTCCCTTGTGCTGCTAGCAGCAGTTATAAAAGAGGCATCCACTCCAATGAATAGACTGTGCAGAATGGCACCTGGAAACATAGTACTGTGAGGGAGGAAAAAAATCATTTTTCTTTTACCCCTCTAAGCTCTTCTGATCAAATTCCCAAAGCAAACAGTGTCCAACCAGTAAAGTTTCCTGGCTGACTCGCCAAAACCCTTTTAAGTTCTTCTAGCTGGACTAATTAATTAACATGGACAAATTAACAGGAGAAAATGACCAAATTTATTACATGTGCACCTACAGGGGTTCCATATGAATATGAGACCTGAGGACAGATCAAGCAGTTAAGGCTGGTAAGCCACCTTGGGGGATGGGGAATGGGGCATGGGGTTGTGGTTTAGGACTTCAAAGGGCAGGAAGGTAATTCACATGGAGATAGAAAAGCAAATATTTGATAAGTAAATGTTTGCTGGACCATCCTTAACAGGACACAGAGGACTTTGATCAAAAGGGCCTGGCTAGGTTCCTCCCTATTACACACTACTGATGTTAAACTGCAGTTATCTGTGATGACATCTCCCTTCCTTTAGGTCCTCTAAATTATTTTTAGGCAGTTAGGGGGAAGGTTAAAGGTTTTTCTTGAGTCTTCTGTTTCTTAAAAAAATAAATAATCAGCTTCAAATAATCAGTATTCTAAAAGGCATGTTTTGGGGTGACAAACTATGCTTTCCCCAGTTTCCCAGTCACTTGCGAACCTCAGAAGTGACTGGGGTTCTCAGTATCTCAGTCCCTTGCGAACCTCAGAAATCTATTCTGTGCTGTTTATTTCCGTTTGTGCCCCAGTGTGAGCCTTGGAGATAATTTTTTTCATTCTTGTCTGAAATGTATCTTAGATCATTTAACTTCTGCATTCAGAGAGCTCTATTTCTCTCAATTTCTCTCTCTCTCTCTCCTCTTATTACCCCTTGTTCTTGTTTGGAATGTTGTTGTTGGACCTGGAAACTGAATAGTCCTTTCCATTTAGAGATAATTAATTCTTTCGGTTGGGGAACAGAATTACTGATAAAGTGCCAGAGAAAGATTGATGACAATCATAAGAGGATTTCTTTCCTTTTTACTTTCAGGGTTATCTTTGCTTAAATGTTTACCATGTGAACAAAAGGTAAACGCAAAAGAGTTTTACCCCTTAATTCACCTATATTGTATCTATATTACAGGAAGGAAAACAGTAACATCTTTTGTTGAAATTTAGGTTTTTTGTGTGCTTGTGCATGTTTTTTGTTTTGGTTAAAAGAATGTGTTCTTGTTTTAATTTTATTTAAATGTAACTATCTTTAGGTTTTTTTCCCTTCATTGTGGACCGAGGCTCTTAAATTAAAATGGTGCCACTGTTAGAAGATTATAGCCATCAAGTTGAAACACCTAATCAATGAGGCCCCTATGAAAAGAGCTACTAAGTCTCTCCCCTTGGGATATGGTCAGTTTTCAAGATAGTATGTCATTTTGTACATCAGGCCAAACACACAAGAAATGTAAGATATCCTATAATATGTCTTATATCCATTTTCTTGTTTTAAAAACTTTAATGTTATGAGTACTTTTAAAGGGAAAAAGCCTATTGAAAATTTTATTTAAAAAAAATTAATTCAGGGCCCTGACCTGTAGCTCAGTTGATTAGATTATTGTCCATCCCTATGTGCCAAGGTTTCGGGTTTGATCTCCAGGTGGGGAACATACAAGAAGCAGCTAATGAATGCATAAAGAAGTGGAACAAGTTGTTGTTCCTCCCTCCCTCCCTCTGTAAAAAAAAAAAAAAAAAAAATTAAAAAAAATCAATTTTTTGTTTCTTGTGGAATGACGTCTTCTTACTTATTTTCTACATAAAGAGATTTGTAGACTTGGCTTGTTTTTATACCTCAAAATGAAATGGTGCCTTTGTGGGGGATGGCCCACTGGGCTGAGGGGACGTGTAGACAGTGACTCAGATCTGTAATTAGGTCCTGCTCTCCAAACCCTTGTTGACTTGAAAGTGCTGGCCATAGACCATTTAGTCTGGGAAAGTAATACATGAATCATCTAAATTGGCACAAATTATCTGGAATGCTATTAAACGCTTTCTCCTCTCTATTCTCATTGAGGGAATTAGAAAGGGAGTCTTGTTCTTTGAGTTTTAAAGTATCCTAGAGGGCAAAGATACATCCGTGAGAGCACATGCCTTCCCTAGATAGAATGCAAAGCAGAATGTCTGACGTTGGAAAAGCAGTTCCGATTTTGTGGGTCTGTGTTACAGCATTCCTCCCGCTTTCTATCCTTTCCTTTGTGAAGAAGGTGGTAGCTGTTGCCTGTCTTCTAGCTCCAGTTCTCTCACCCCTACCCCACCCTGTTCTCTCAGAAAGGGAAACCCAGGGGCTGCTTGTCCCTGGAGCCTCAGCTTAACCCCATATTGGAGGTAGGAGGAAGTTCTAAAAGTTTATATTGTATCTGTTTTGCTTACTCTAACTTGTCCTATTCATCATCATCTCTCACAGTTAGGATGGAATTTTGATATGCTTTTCTTCCCTTTCTCAAAATGATGGGTCAACAGATGTATCGAGACCTATTAGGCACCTGGCAATGAAGTGGTTGGAAGTTAATTTTTTGTCTTCACTAAATAGTAACTTGACTTTGTTTCCATTTATTTTATAACAAAACTTTAAAATAATCATATACATTCTGAAGTGGAGGACATTTATAAGTCATTTAGGAATAAAGATAAAGACTATTCTTAGATAGAAAGTGAACCTTTTAATTAGTTTTTTTTTTCTTTTGGGTTTTCTCTGATGGTGCATTAAGGGTCCTGCCCAGTACTTATTATCTTACTGTGCCTGCGAGAGAGAGAGAGAGAGAGAGAGAGAGAGAGAGAGAGAGAAACAACAACAAGCAGTTTTATCCAATTTGTAAGAAACACACAAGCTTTTCAGCTTGTAATGTGAGTTGTCTTTTTATCCCTGGGTAACTGTGTCTCTTCATATTGGGGTATGTGTGAGTGGGCATGGCAGAGGAATGCATCTTTTGATGGGAAGAAGGAAGCCATAGCTGGCTGTGTAATTTTGTGTTTTGCAGGCGTAACTACTGTTTTGTGTCTGTGGTTGGATGTGCATGAGCCTGTGAATTAGGTTGTCTTCATCCGTGGCAGTGCTGTGTGTTACACATTATCATGTTCACTTTGGAGCTGTTAAGACTCAGGCGTTCAGATTATAACATTGTTAGCAGACTGCTGAGTTCAGTTGAAAGATTTTAGAGTGAGTTTCTAAGAAACTAATCGGTGAAATATTTCATATCAGTGAATACCCTTGATAAAATTCCTTTATTACGTGGTTAGTTACGCTCTTTTTTCTTGATATAAATCACCAAGATCTTCAAATTAGCGATTTATAAGCTGCTGTTCACTAAGAACTGTGATCCTGTTTGTCTAAGGACTTGTTTAGTTTCCAATTATCCTTTTCACTTGGTCTCTTTGCAATTAGGAGCCCAAACACCATGCTTTAGTACCAAATACAAATCGCCCAACCTTATTATCCTTAGTTTGCATATTGTATAAATAATTGGGTCATTAGCCACACCTAAACAGAGGAGTGTGAAAGCTTTTTTACCTTTAGTGGGTGTTTAACACCACTTTAGGGCAGCAGTTCTCAACCTGTGGGTCGCGACCCCTTTGGCGGTCGAACGACCCTTTCACAGGGGTCACCTAAGACCATCGTGCATATCAGATATTTACATTATGATTCATAACAGTAGCAACATTACAGTTATGAAGTAGCAACGAAAATAATTTTATGGTTGGGTCACAACATGAGGAACTGTATTTAAAGGGCCAGAAGGTTGAGAACCACTGCTTTAGAGCTTCTGGATTACTGTGTGAGTTATTTCTCTCATGGCAGCCAGTGTCCATTGCTAATGGGTGCAGTGACTGTGAGACCTCGGTCAGGAATTCTGAAGTTCTAATGAGGTGAAAAATATCTAAGAGTTTCACCTTCCATTGCATGGCATCCCCTCAGTATCAGATGTCTTCTAACTCTGGAAATGAAATCTCAGTTTCTGAATGAATGCTAATCTCTGATGAGAGCTTCCCACCCTCACTTGTTTATTTTTTTAAATTCTTGTCAAATCAATAAAATATCGTTAGTTTGGTCTGTAGGGTTAGGTGCCTCCTCTGTAATCTGAAGTGCTCTGATAAAACAATGTGTGAAGGTAGACCAGCTGTCTCTATTGCTGTCTGAATAGTTGGCCCCATCTCTAAAATTTGGTACCTCCATTGTATAATTACATAGTGGCGTTGTTTTAAAGATGGAAATGCCAGTATATATCCATTCACTCTGCAAGAGTATAGAGCTTGTTGGTTGTAAAGATTCAGGCCAACATCCAGCAATTAAATTATCCTTTAATTGTATTTTGCTCAGCATTTGGAGTAACATCCATTCAGTTGTATTTGCTTGAAGCATCAAGAAAATCTCAGTTAACACTCTATCTTCCAGCAAAATCTATAATAATAAAAGCGTAATATGCTAATTAGACCGGACATCCTCTGGACAACCTTCCAGACGAAGCCAGGGCTGTGAGGGAAGCTCGGGTCTCAGGTGCCTGCCAGCAGCCGGCCGGAGGGAAGCCCGGGTCCTGGGTGCCAGAGAAAAGCTGGTGCCGGCAGCTGGGGGAAGGAAGACCTACTCTTGCATGAATTTTGTGCATCAGACCTCGAGTAACTTCTATAAAAATGATACATACTTGTGAAAATGTAGGAAAGCAGATAAGCATAAAGATGAAAATAAAAACCACCTGCAATTTTACCATCCAGAGTGGCTATTATTAACGTTCCTGATAATGTGTTCTCACAGAACAGAGAGCATTTCATTAAGAAACACCTCACACCAACTGTCCATAAAGGGACTGACTGAGGTGATGGTCTCCAGAAACTTACCTACTTATATGGTGTGTGTTAAAGTTAATATCTTCTAAGTTACAAGTATTTCTACAGGTTGATATCTCATCATAGGATAAGGAGAGAGTCTCTTTAAAGAGAAGCTGGACTCTGGCCTATTCTGATGATTTTTTTCCCCATTTGTTAATTATCATTTTTTAAAATAAAATTTATTGGGGTGACATTGATCAACATGATCATACAGGTTTCAGATGTGGGTTTCTATGTTACAAGATCTGTATATTACAGTGTGTTCCCACCACCCAAAGTCAAATCTTCTCCCATCACCATATGTGAGGATCCCTTTTACCCCCCACCCCCTTCCCTCTGGCAATCACCACACCGCTGTTTGTGTCTGAGTTTTGGGTCATGTTTTCTTATCCACTCAGTTACCCTATGCCTTTTGATTGGGGCATTTAATCCATTTACATTTAAAGTTATAATTGATAGATACTTGTTTGTCGCCATTTTTATTCTTTACCTCTGTGTTCCTTCTTTGTTTCTTATTTCTTTATTATTTTTTTTTTTTACAGCAGACCCTTTAGCATTTCTTGCATTGCTGGTTTGGTGGTAATAAACTCCCATAATCCTTTTTTGTCTGTGAAGCTCTTGATTTCACCCTCAATTTTTATTGATAGCCTTGCTGGGTACAGTATTCTTGGATTCAGACCCTTCCTTTGCATGACTTTGTATATTTCATTCCATTCCCTTCTTGCCTGATGTGTTTCTGTTGAGAAATCGGTCGCTAGTCTGATGGGGGATCCTTTGTAAGTAACTTTCTGTCTTTCTCTGGCCGCTTTTAAGATTCTTGCTTTGTCGCTGGTGTTTGCCAATTTAATTATAATGTGCCTTGGCGTCGGTCATATGGGGTTCATTTTGTTTGGGACTCTGTGAGCTTCTTGGATTTGTGTGAGTTTTTTCTTCCCTATATCAGGGAAGTTTTCTGTCATTAGTTTTTCAAACAGGTTTTCTATTCCTTGCTCAGTTTCTTCTCCTTCTGGCACCCCTATTATGCGAATGTTGTTTCGTTTTGTGTTGTCCCAAAGTTCTCTTAGGCTCTCCTCCTGCTTTTTAATTTTTTTTCTAGAAGCTGCTCTGCTTGGGTATTTTTTCCTACCTTGTCTTCTAGCTCACTGATGCAGTCCTCTGCTTCTTCTAGTCTACTGTTGATGCTTTCTATTGAGTTCTTTATAGCAGTGATGTCATTTTTCTTTTCTTCTTGGTTCTTCTTCATTTCCTCTTGGTTCTTACACATATTGTTGAATTTGTCTTCCATTCTTTTCATCCACCTTATGACCATTTCTCTGAATTCTTTCTCTGACAGGTTGCTTGCCTCCATTGCCTCCATTTCGTTTACTTCCTTTTCTGGTGATGGCTGTTTTTCTTTCATATGCGGGCTGTTTCTTTGTCTCCCCATGATCTCTCTTTTCCAGGTGTTTGGTTATGTAGTTCTCTCTCTGCTGCATTGATTTAAAGGCACAAAATACAACACAACAAGGCACAATGGACAAGGCACTGAACACAAATGTATTCACGATACTAATAACCCCAAATTAAGGTGACCACCAGATCAAAGAGAATTAGGGGATAAAGAAAGAAGAGGGGAAAAAAAAGAGAAAAAGAAAAAAAAGGAGTACAAAAATGAAATTGGGGAAAGGAAAAAAAAAGTAAGAGAGAAAAGAAAGACAATGAAATAGAAGAGGGGAAGAAACTATTTATATGGGGAGGAAACTCCAATAGAACAGCCACTAATCCCAACAAATTCCAGCAACAGTTCTCTGGAGATGAATGCAAACTCAAACTACAAACAACAACTAATATCAAGCGAAGTGAGGGAAAACAGAAGCAAAAAAATAACTGGGAAAAAAACCAACAGAAAAAGAAAAAGCAAAACAATCTCACAAACAAGCATAAAAAAAAACCCCCAATATACTCAACAATCAAGCAAACAACAACAAAACGACAGAGAGGAAAAAAAACGTTGGATAGTGAAGAAAGAGAAGAGAGAGGTGTATATGGATTTAGAGCCGGAGATTGGTAATTAGATATATAAGTAGGGTGAAATTTTAACAGGGGGTAAAAATAAGGAATAGGGAAAATCTAAAGCAGGGATAGGGTAAGAGAAACAGGACAACAAAAGGGGAAAAGTGAGGAAGAGAGTTTTGGCATAAAGGTAAAGTTGAGGTAGAGTAAAAGGATGCTAAAGGAAAGATGAAAATAGAATGTAGAACACTAATCCCAAAATACTCACCTTAACAAGACATGACCCAAAGGGAACAAAGCATGAATGTACTCACGGCACCGATAACCCCAATATAAGCAGCCACCCGAGAAAAGATAGTTAGGGGAGGGAAAAGAGAGCACAAATGATATCTAAGAGAGAGAAAAAAGATAGGAGAGAAAAGAAAAAGGAGAATATATATTTATGGAGAAAACACTACAGAGCCAGTAGAAAAACCAAACAAATACAAACACCAAACACTCAGTGTTTGTCTGAGTTTTATATCCCACATATGAGTAAAATCATAGGGTTCTTAGCTTTTTCTGACTGACTTATTTCACTTAGCATAATGTTCTCCAGGTTCATCCATGTTGTGTAAATGGCACTGTTTCTTCCTTTCTTATGGCTGAGCAGCATTCTGTGGTGTATATGTACCACATCTTCTTTATCTGTGGTCGCAGGACACCGGCTGTTTCCATGTCTTGGCCGCTGTGAATAATGAACATTGGGGTGCATATATCTTGGAGAATACATGATTTAGAGTTTTTCTGATGATTTCTAAGGAGAGATTTTCTTGTGTAGAGTGTGTTTCTCTATGAGGGCGTGAGCTTTTCAAGGGAAAAGGTCATGTAAAATAAGCTGCTACATAGAAAGAGTAGAAGAGTAATACACTTTAAAGAGGAATGTCTTCCGTTCCCCTGGGAGAAATACAGGCAAGTCAAGTGACCAAAGGCTGCATGAGGTAGTTCTCAAGGGGTAATTGTAGGACAGTCCCTTCTGGATATATTTTTTTAATGTGTCTGTCCTCACCACATTCTTTCTCCTGTGCTGCTTCTGTCTGTGCAGTCCCCTGTGCTGGAACAGCTCCACGTAACTGAACGGGGCAACCCTGCAAAACAGCTTACGGAACCCTGCCCTAGCTCATCGTCTCTGACTGTCCACTCCAAGCTTCCATTTACAGCAACGTGGGTGATTGTCTGGTTTTCAGACCATCACACCACAGGGACTCAAACATCAGACTTCACCCTGGACCTGAAGGTAGTTGCCCTTGGTGGTGTTTGGATAGTTTCTGAGCATTTGTTTGTGGGCTTCCTTCCTTGAGGCCCAAAATAACATGATGTGCCACAGCCCATAAGCTTCATAGGGCTGCTTCTAAGAGAGTTCTTAAGAGGCATTCTCCTTGCACCAGCTGGCCAGGAATGACCCCAAGCACCTTGTCCTGAGGCCATTGTGGTGTAAACAGAGCAGAGGATAAGAGCTTTGTCTTCTGTCCTCTCCTCCAAGTAAAGTGTCCAAGTTGTGTTAAGGGAAGTCTGCATTTTGTGGAATCATTCAGTTTTGGCGCTGTGTTCCGTTAGGTTTTCGCCTGGAATTCTTTGGGAAACTCCACCCCTGGAAGAAAGTGAGGATTTTGAAAAGAATGTGTTACAGCAGCTGTTATTGTTAGCGAGAGCACAGCACAGTCTTTGAAGATTCTTCGGCTCCATAGCAGTTCTCTGGATTTCACTTTTGCGACTGCAGTCTCTTCCACTACTAAGAGGCCAATTTGAATTATATTAGGCAAATATTTCCAAGTTTTAGATTATTTTATGTTTGTATTGTATTGAGTGTTGGGAAACACTCAAATGTTGAGTAATTGGTGTCATAATATGTTTTTAGTTGTAAGGATCAAATTGAGATTTTAAAGAGAGCAAATTTTAATTTGTTTACAAATTTTTGTCACTAATAGTAATCCTATTTTTCCTGTGTGTTTTTGTTTGTTGGTTGGTTTGTTTTTACTAATGGGACATTTAGATTTTGCATAGCCATGTTCAGTAGTTCTTAACTGTTGACATTTTATCCCCAAATGTTGGGTTGTGTATTAGTTGGTTTTCTTGCACAGCACTTAGATTTATTATGGGGACCTATTCTCAGCCAGAGATAAAGAACCCTCTCTGTTTGCTTATTTGCTACGTGGACTCTTAGCAAGTTACTATACTCTCTCTCAGTGGTTACTAATTCTGTGAAATTTGCTACTCAGACAAAAAGACAGTTGTTGTTTTTTTGTTTTAGAAAATTTGTGATCTAAAAAGTGAAACGCCACAGAAAAATTGCTAATTCCATCATTACTCCTTTACCTGTTTTGTTGTTGACTGGAGTCATATCAGATAGCTACCATTTTCTGACCAAGGTCTGAGGACAGCTTTTGAGCAACACCTAACTTTTCAGTTTTTGGTGTGTTTTTTTTTGTTGTGTTTTTTTCAGTAGTAGATGCTCAGTTAATAGAAAGTTGGACTGACTTGCTGACTTGTTAACTGTAACCCTAATCCTTGTTTCTTCCCTTAAAATAGCTGCTGTTGATTTTCTCCCAGATGAATGCCTTCTTTATTAATTTTGTGAGGAGTCTATGAAATAAATTGAATACTTTTAAACAAGCAAAACTTCTTTCCTATTGTTATATACCAGGATCTCTTTTTCTCTAGAAGGGTGTGAAGTGTGAGAAGTTCTTTTTCTTTATTTCAAAACAAGAGGGTACACTGTTGTCTAGTTCCCAGAGAGGTGGTATCCAACCATACTTACTTTCGATATTTGTGGTACATCAGTCCTCCACAAATTGGTTGAAATAAAATGTTACCCTAAAACTTGGTCAGTCTTTGAGATTCTTGGAGTCCCCCAGAGGTGGTATGAAACCACAGTTCAAATCACTGCCTTAGAGATAATCCTCTCACCTGGGACACGGGGCTGCCATCCTCGTCGGGGAAGACCCTAATCTGTCATGCCTGGCAGAGTGGGATCTGGGCGCTTGAGCATTTCTCTTCGGCCTTCTCTAGTTTGCTACCTCAGATCTATCTGTCCTCATTACCAGGTCTCTAAACATCATTGCCTGGTTCACTTTCTTCCTATTATTATAAAGTAGAGGCAGAGACATGGAGCTTTTTGGAGTTTGTATCTGTTTTCTGGATACAAAAGGGCAAAGTAGGCCTACTCCTATATGTTTCAATGCTGGGAAAACAAACAAAAACAAAAGAACAAAGAAAGAAAAGCCCAAGTCTGGTTTCTTAAGTAGTTGCAGTCTTTCTTTCTCAGACCTCCTTTATGGGGCATGTTTGTTGAATGCAGGGCACCACTAACTGGAGTCCTGGACTCATAGCTTCTTAGTTACTGTTTCTCAGCACAAGAGAAGACACACTTATTTTGATTTTGTTAGTTTTTTCCTCCAAGGATAGAGGGGCTACTTTGTGTTTCCTGTGACCTTTGTAAGGCTATGTGGTTTGTCTGGTGCTAGGATGCTCCTGTGGTCCTGGGTGGGCGTGGCCCATTTTCCCAAATGAGATAAGGAATACAGAAATGCTCTCTGATAAACTGTAAAGTGTCAGAAATGGGGGAGGGTATTGTTACCTTTGACAGTCCTGTTTCCAGGGAAGAGCTATTTTTTTATTAGGCCACTTTTACCTGCTGGGACCTTTTGCAAAAGAAAGCACTTAGCACATGGAACAAATGTAGCCTATATTGCATTAAAATGAGTTGGTATTTCATAATGTTTACTGCTAGAGGAGGCACTGCCCTTTGTGTACGGCAGAGTTTTTCTATTGCAAAGACCATGAAGTTTCCTGGCCACGTGACAAATAACTGGCTTCTGTAATTATTATTTTCAGAGTTTCAATCTCACTTTTCATTCAACGAGAGGACCTTTATCTGACAGCGAGACCTGCACCTTTGTTAAGCCTTTAAATAGATTACTGCTTTTTTGGGTGGTTTAACTCTTGCCCTCAGGCTTTTCAGTTTGTACAAATCGATGCAAGAGACTACTCTCACGGAGAGATGTGTGCCCTGGACTACAGACGGCGTAACCCACAAGAAGAATTAAGAAAGGGGGAAAAGACGTTTCCTTCCCCTCGCTCCCGGAGTGATTAGAAAAGGGAACTGTTGTTTAAGTCCCCAAGCCCCTGTGGGTAAACAAATGCCGCTCCTGCTGCAGATGTGATCCTGGCGGGCGCCTCGTTCAGTGGGACGATGCCAGGTCACATTTGGAAGCGGGCCTAACACTGCTTCTGCATGGGCAGCAGCACCTCATCCCTAATGCTGTTTGCATATGGTAAACCTGTGCTGACTCTGATGCAGGGCTCTGACCATACAGTGTCACGGAGATTCGACCTTCCTTGGAGCTGCCCCATAGTTTACATTGACAAGCCTCTTGGAGTTGTTTCAGAACACTAATCACTTGCTGTCAGCAACTTGTTCCGCTCAGGGAAGAGCTGGGATGATTACTGCCTGTTTTGTGAGATGCCCTGATTAGAGGGACATTTCCGAGCTCGCTCTGTCCTCTCCTTTCCAGTGTCTTTCAAAATCAAGTTCTGTGAAAGGCTGGGATCAAGCTAACTCCTATAATTTGTTTTAAGGAATTTTTATTTTGTAAAGTACAGTATCATTATAGCTGGGGCTAATGAAAAGGTATCTTAGAAGTGATGTCCTAAGAAAAAGAAGGGCATAAAATGAGAGAGAGAGAGAGAGAGAGAGAGAGAGAGAGAGAGAGAGAGAGAGAGAGAGATTGAGAGAGATTGAGATTGAGATTTTGTTCCCTAGTACATGTTATTAGTTTGACTCAAAGAAACTTTTATTTAAAAGGGGGAAAAAAAAGAAGGATGTAGTAGCAATGGGAAAACTGGCCTTGATGAAAACATTTTAATTCTTAGGATAGAATTCTTCAGAAGAGAGATGGTGATTAAACTTATCAGTTCTTTAGGCATCTTAAATTATTTGATGACCTCAAAAAGAATTCTCCAAAGCAGCGGTCACCAACTGGTGGTTGTGAGGTCTGAAAGGTTGGCAACCGCTGCTCCAAAGTATAGAGAAAAGAAAGTTGTAGCTTCCACAGCACCCAGACCTGTTCATGCTACACAGAAGATAATTTCTTGTCCCTACCTCTAGCGAGTTTACTCCATCTGAGGAATCAGCTCCTTTGTTGGACCATTTATTAAATGTTAACTTCCACCTGTTGGTGAGTAAATTAACCTAGAGAACATGTTCCATTTGTAGACTGTTTGGCTAATCTAAGGATTCTCATGTTTATTAGTCTGTGACATCTCCATCTTAAGTTAAGTAAATAAAGGCCCAAATGCATAGTTATTTGTTCAAAGTAGCAAGACAAGTCATATAAAGAGCAGGAAACAGATGGGCCCTAGCATACTTTCTGTAAAAGTTAATCCATGTTGACACAGTGCATACATCATTCAAAAGAGAGATTCCAGTCCTTGGCCAGATATTCTCTCACTATTTTAGGCAAATATTATAGCTGCTCCACAGTAATAACTCAAGGTTCTCACTTTCCATTGGGTAGCACAAGAATTGAAAAACACCCAAGGATCAGTAGTAATAGATTGACTATTAGGTTAAGAGAGAGGAAGGAGTCAAAAACAGTTGTTGTTTTTTTGCAATCTCATGGATCCAGTCTGTGAGAGAATAAACCTATTTCCAGCACCCAAACACCTGTACTTCCTCTGTTCTCCATACTTAAGTCCACAGTTTCCCTATTCATCATGTTCGTCCTGTGGTCTCCCACCCTCTCTAGTTGCTAATCGTGTAGCCATCTCATTCCATTCTCTCCTCTCATCTCTTCATGCCTTTTCTTTACCCGTAAATTTCCTTCAGCTCTTTCTCCAGCAGAAATCCCCCGCCCAGCCCTCTCATCTTCTCTTTTTTGTTTCTAGTTTGGGGAAAACAAAATGTGGGGGAAGGGGAAGGATTACTCTACCACTCTTTTATACCTTTATTCTTTCGTCTTAAAGTTGTTTTTTGAGATATACATGCAGTAAAATGCATAGATCTTAAGTGTTCTTTTTTAAAAAATAAATTTTATTGATTTTTTACAGAGAAGAAGGGAGAGGGATAGAGAGTTAGAAACATCGATGAGAGAGAAACATTGATCAGCTGCCTCCTGCACACCTCCTACTGGGGATGTGCCCGTAACCAAGGTGCATGCCCTTGACAGGAATCGAACCTGGGACCTTTCAGTCCGCAGCTGACACTCTGTCAACTGAGCCAAACCCGTTAGGGCTTAAGTGTTCTTAAGATTTGTGTTTCTAGTTATTGGCTGTTATGAATAAAGCAGCTGTAAGCATTTTTAGAAAGTCATTTTTTTTAGAAAAATGAAAGTCATATATTTTTATTTCTCTTGGAGAAATACCTAGGAATAGAATTGTTGGATCTTAGAGAAGATGTGTGTTTTACTATGAAATAAACTACCAAACTATTTTTCTAAAGCACTTGTGCTATTGTATACCTGCAGCAGCAATTTTTGAGGTTCTAGTTGCTCCACATTCTTACTAGCATTTGCTATTATCAGGGTTTTTCTGTTGGTCTGTTTTAATTTTAGCCATTCTGGTGGGGTGAGAGAGATTTGTTGTTTCATTTATTTATGTTTTATTTATGTATTCATTGATTGATTCTTGCATGTGCCCAGACCAGGGATCGAACCCGCAACCTTGATGTATGGGATATTGCTCTAACCAATTGAGCTACCCAGCTAGGGCACACATTGTTGCTTCTTTACTAATTTACTACCCTAAGCCCAATTCTACTTAGATTCCTCACTAAGCACTCAAGCCCATGTTTATTTGACCTGTCAATTCTTCACAAATTTATTGTTGTTTTTTTTGTCTAAAAAGTGTAAAATCTATATGCTTTGGTCATTTCTTTAGGTCTCGTATCTATGAGATCTCTGTATATATGCCTTAAATTTTTTTCCTCTTCTGTTAATCTGTCTTGTGTCAATTCAATTATTAGATCAGCCAAAAAACAGAAACAAACAAAAAATAAATAAGAAGGATAGAGGGGATTTTTCCCTCTCTGATACTTAATTAAAAAAAAAAATTGGTATTCAATGTAAACGTGAAATGAAAGGTGTGATTATATAATGAGATAATTATTTAAACTATTTGATCATGAGCGTTGAGCCTTACCCTTCAGAAATTATTATTGCTGTTTTTATTTTTAAGTGCAAGCCTGCTCTTTTGTTGTTGTTTTTTCCTTACATAGGATTAAAAATACTTCACCTTTATTACGCTTAATAAGAGTTCAGAGGGATTCAGCATGTGGTTGTTTTTAAGTGCTGGACAAAGACTTGGGAAGTCCTTTTGAAGGGGGATTACAGCGGCTCCCGTGGCCTTATACAGGGCTCCGGGGCTCATTAGGTGTGATATATTCCCATTAATTGCTTCTCTCTGAAATTCTGCCTTTCCAAGTATTTTATCATCTCTCAGACTCAGTCTTTTTAATGCCCTGAGTCTTCTTGCTTTCCCTCTCCAGGATGCTTGCCTCCCTGGCAAAGAGCTCTTCCTCAGGGGAGCGAGTAATTCCACTGTGTCTGTCCATTACAAGCCCTAGGACCCCTTTTGATGATTTCTGGTATCTTATTTATTCTCTTCTTATCTCTGCATAGATTGCCCAGATAGAGTCAGATTGGGCAATGGCAATCAAAGGACTTGTACCTGTGTGCATGCATATTAGCTTAACCAGTGGACACAGACACTGGGGCGGTGGGGGCTTGCCCAGGGTCAACCAGGGAAAAAGGAGACACAGGTAAAACTTCAGACAATAAAACAACAACAACATTTGATATGTTCAGTCACAAGTTAACCAGTTGGGAGGAGATTTCAGTTTAGTTACTTTGAACTAGGTCACCACACACATTGTATTAGTCCCATCGTTTAAATGGGCCATCTGTTGACTCCCTCTGGTAATTGTTCCTTTTTTGAGTAACAGTGTACCCAAGTTAAGTTCCAGCCAAGGATGCTAGGCGTCTTTCCAAAGAGACTAATGCACTGACCTGTGGGTCCCTCCCTGTCAACCGAAACTTCCCTTGGAGAAGTTTTATTGTCTACTTATTTCCTTCTGTATTCCTTTCTCCTCAGTTGTGAGAGTTTTTGATTATGGAAGCTGAGGATCATGACAGTTGAAGATAATTAGAAAAACGGGGACATGGGATTGGGAATAAGAAAAAAGGGCCAAACATTTATCAGTAGCAATAATGAAATTTCTTTGCAGCAAAGCTTTGGGAAAAAGAAGGGCAAGGATGCCCTGGCTGGTTTGACTCAGTGGATAGAGCGTTAGCCTGCGGACGGAAGGGTCCCAGGTTCAGTTCCAGTCAAGGGCACATGCTCAGGTTGTGGGCTCAATCCCCAGTAGGGGGGGCTTGCAGGAGACAACCGATCAGTAATTCTCATAATTGATGTCTGTCTCTCTCTCCCTCTCCCTTCCTCTCTGAAGTCAATACAAATATATATATATTAAAAAAAGTAAATCCTTAAAAAAAAGAAGGGCAAGGATGGACAGAAGTCTGTTCCATATGCTTGGGTTCTTCTGTGACTCCTGGGAGAGGAGCTCAGAAGGGTGTGACTGAGGCTTTAAGCCAGCAGTTCTCAACCTGTGGGTCGCGACCCCTTTGGCGGTTGAACAACCCTTTCCCAGGGGTCGCCTAAGACCATCCTGCATATCAGATATTTACATTACGATTCGTAACAGTAGCAACATTACAGTGATGAAGTAGCAACAAAAATAATTTTATGGTTGGGTCACAACATGAGGAACTGTATTTAAAGGGCCAGAAGGTTGAGAACCGCTGCTTTAAGCAAGCAGCTTAAATAAGTCTACCAACACATCTGAAATGTGTTTTACTTTGTTTCTGATTTTCCGAAGAGATCTGGAAAGTAAGAATAAAAAGTCTAAAAGGCAATGGCTGTGTCGGAAGAGAGCTGGACCGGCGAACATCTTGACGTATATTATCTGTTCTGAGCCCTCTTCCCTTCTCTCCTGAGTGATGTCATCTAGTTCCGTGGCTTTAACATGCCTCTGTGATTCCCAGTTTTGTATCTCCGGCTCAGACTTGTATTTCTAACGGCCTTTCCCTTATCTCCAGATAGATGTCCGATAGACATGGTCAGCACAGAACTCTTGACTTATATCTAGGGCGATCAACTCTTCCTGGTTTTCCAGGACTTTCTTGGTGTTGACCCTGCAAGTCTCACATTGTAGGAAGCCTCTCAGTCCAGGCAAGCCAGGTTGGTTGGGAATCCTGTTTATAGTTTTTAAAACTGTGTCTCTCCCAGTCTGAGTTCCTCATAGTCATCCATCTAGTTGCTCCAGATAAACATTCCAGAGTTGTCCTTGATTCATCAATATGTCACGTTTCTTAACCAAACTAATCTATCTGCATTGCTTTCTCTCTCTACCTCCCAAAATATCGAACTGTCCTCTCTTCTCCATCTCTGCTGATTTCCCCTTAATGCAAGCCCTTTGTACCTGTGCTAGGTCATGTCATGAGATGAGGCCGTGGAACCTGGCATCTGCCTCACATTGCTCTTACCAAGGCCTCTGAGCATCCGTATAGTCTGACTAGTAGCCCTATGCATGAATCTGTGCGCCAGTAGGTCGCTGCCGCCCTCCTGTAGCTCTCCACCCATTGCCGCCCTCCTGTAGCTCTCTGTAGCCCACTTGTACCTTGCTGGCCCACCCTACTGAAGATCCGTGATCTAGTCATGATGCGCTTGGTTGTTACGTCTCAGGGCCTAACGGCTAATTAGCATATTCCTCTTATTATATAGGATACCAGCTCTCTCTCCTGCCCCATGTCCTCCCACCCACCCCTCCAGCCACACTGGCTCTCTTCACCTTGGACATGCTGTTCGTTTGTATTTTAGGGTCTTTCCTCATGTCCTTTGACCTGCCTGGGCTGTCCTTCCCTTGCATAGCTGCTTCCTTCTTGGCATTCAGGTCTTCTTACCCTAAACAACTTCTCCACAGAGAGGCAGCCTTCCTGGACCACAACCAGTTGAGGAGAGTAGTCACCCAGCCATCTCGACCATACTACTTTTTAATGTGAATTTTCTGGATGGTGCTTTGCACTGCCTGACCTGTATAAGTTTTATTGATTTGTGTGTCCTTGTTCTCCCCCACTAGAATTAAGTGCTTCCCGAGTGGCGAGGGTTTTTCTGCTGTGCTCACCACCCAGTTCCCAGGCTGTAGACAGTTCAAAGAGTAGGTGTTCAGGAAATATTATTAATTAAAGAAAAAAATAAACTCAATCACCCAAGCCATCTCATTCAAACTCTGAGGGAAAGAAGATTTTAAAAGATTTTTAGCAAGCAATGATCAATAAGTGGAAATTAACTGTCTGATATCTGTTATCCTATATAATAAAAGGCTAATATGCAAATTGTCCCCTCGGGAGTTCGATTGCTCGCTATGACGTGCGCTGACCACCAGGGGGTGGCATGGAATGAAGGAAGGCCCCAGCCAGCAGCCAGCAGCTGGGGGAAGGAAGGCCCTGGCCTGCAGCTGGCAGCTGAGAAAGGAAGGCCCCAGCCAGCAGCCGGCAGCTTGGGGAAGGAAGGCCCTGATCAACCCTGATCGCTGGCCAGGCCTAGGGACCCTACCCATGCACGAATTTCATGCACTGGACCTCTAGTTATTACTGTAAAATTTATAGTAGTAGTGCACCGTCATCCTTACTTATGTTAGCTCAAATGGTTTCAAAACCTTTCCAGGTTTATTTGCAAATGCATTTTCTTATACCCTCTATTTCTTGTGAGTTGGTAAGCTATTCACTAGTGAATTCTCTTCCTGTGATAGTTCTGAGGATTGCACCCTGAGTGTGAAAGTGGGATCATTGCATCCATCAGTCTGTGGGGGTAGCAGAGGCCTCACTTCCTTTGACCCAAGCAACTGTGGCTTAGAACTTGGCTTCCAAGTAATTCTTTGCATTTCAGTGTTAAAGATACTTTTAAATCAGGGTCTTAATCTCGGAACACTGGCATTTGAGGCCAGGTAATTCTTGGTTATGGAGGCTTGTCTCATTGTAGAACGTTTTGCAGGGTCCGTGGCCTCTACTTCCTAGATTCCAATACCCTCCTTCACCCCCCTGCATTGTGACAACCACAAATGAATGTCTCCAAATACTGCCAAGTGTCTCCTTGGGTGGGGGCAAATTTGAAACACACTGTTCTGAACAATAATTACAGGTTTTTCCCCTATGTTCTTTACTTTGGGAAATTACTAATTATGAAAATCAAGTAGAAGGCTGTTTTGGGGGGTGGGGAAGGAATGTAGCAGAACTTTTAAAAGCTATTATAAAGGAAGATTGTTCATTTTACATCATTACTAAGTTATAATCTATTTTCAACATGTGCATCTGTAAAGCCATGGTGAGCTTTGCGTTGAAACCCTACCATATTCTGAGGCATTTGTTTTCCAGTGTTTCTATATTTTTCACCCACTGCTGTCACCATGGAGCTGAGCACTCCGAGCGGCGTGTGAGGTTAAAAGCAGTAATGACAGAGGGGAGACACTGTTTTCTTCACTTCTTCCTTACCCCTCAGTGAACCGATGAGATATTTAATATGAATGTTTTAAATTGAGCATCAAAGTAGGAAAGGCATGTTATTCAGAGTGATTTTTTCACCCTGGAATAAACTAACATAATTTGAGCAGACCTTGAATTGATATTTTAAGATAAGGGAGAGAGGGCCTTTTTCTGTGGTCTATACCCATTCTGCAAATTTATGTGCATCAACAGTCATACTGAATTGCTTAGGATGCCTTTATATTCTTACTAGAGGCCCAGTGCACGAAATTCATGCAGGGGTAAGGTCCCTAGGCCTGGCCAGCTATCAGGGCTGATCAGGCCTTCCATCTGCTGTCTGGAGCCTTCCTTCGTTCCACACCCCCCCTGGTGGTCAGCACAAGTTATAGCGAGGGATCAAACTCCCGGTCTCCCGGTTGAACTCCCGAGGGGACACATTAGCCTTTTATATATATATAGATAGAATATTTTTTTTATGGAGAAAGCAAATATCAAAATGTGCATATGCTAGTTTTTAGTGTAGAACAGATTGATTCTTTGAATAAATGCAATTCTTATCAGCTTTCATAAACTGAGAACTTAGTATTATATATGAAGTAGTAAGTCGTCACAAATATTCTGTTGGAAAAGTGGAGTTCCTCATCTTAGTAGTGGAGATGCTGGAGATTGGTAGATGCAACATTCTTGAACCAGTTAGTTCATTGTCATAGGAAATGCAAAATATGGCTCTGGTTGTCCTTCATCTTGTTCAGATTGGGTTTGTATTTGAAACTCATATGCTCACCCATTTATTGACTTCAAGCCTTGGCCTATTGGGAGGAACATTCACATGTACCAAGGATTAATATCAAATTAATATCAAATAGGGATTTCCCCCCCTGATTATCAACAGTGGTGTCTTCTGTTGGTTTGTAGGAACATGTACTAACACATTTCTGTTCAGCAAAGATAGTTTTGAAGAAGTCCTCTGTTTAAAATACAAACTTTTTTTTCTAAACAAATTAATGTATTAATTACTAATCCAATAATGGTTCCACTCTGTTGAACCCTTCAAACATTAATTTCAGGAAGTTTAGACACCCCATTTCTTCTTAAATAGTGTTACTGCTTCCTTTTGCATGAATGAAGACACAATATTGAATTTAAAAGTGGATGACCTTAAAACTGGAATTTAAACATCAGAGATTTACAAATAATTGCAATGATAAAAAATAGAAATGTTAAAGCTTCAAGTGCTTTTGCGATAGGAATACTGAGAAAGATGCTGTTTTCTGTTGCATGAAGTCCTTAGCTCCTTATCAGTTACTCTGGGTCTGAAACTTGAGGAGACATTCTTTGCATTCTTGAATAAAACTCCCCAAAGTATAAAGAAGCAGTGAGTGTTTTTCTTTGTTCATTTGTATATTGATAAGAACAAAGATAACAGTTCACAAATTACAACATCCTCTGATTTTATTCTTATAAAAAATTTTTGGCCAGTTTTTGGATATTTTCTTTCTTGTTCATACTATCCTGCTTTTTACAATATTATGAGTATAAACATAGCTGCAGGAAACTTTCTCTGTCTTTAATTTTTAATACTGCCACTCTGTTTGGAGATACATATATATATCTCCACCCATATACATGTACATATACACATGTAAATATATACATGTATGAGTATGTTTATTAATTTTCCTATACAATGTTTCTATTTTTTCTTTGGCTTTAAATGTAGTCACCAAATATTTCTAAGTACCTTCTATGTGTCAGGCACACATGGTTTGCATAGTGATGACTCTGTCTTCCTAGAGCCATAGGAGACCTGGAATATACAGAAGAGTACAAAGGGAAGGATAATAATCCCTATTAACATTCCAAACCCTGAAATACTCCTTGCTGGCAGTATTCTCCCCATCCATGGATGTGCTTTTGTTACTTGGTTTCCCCCCTTTTTACACTGTTGAGGTCATATTAACTAACATACATAACTTTTTAAATTTAAACTTAACATTATTTTGTGATCTCTTGTGTAATTAAAAACACTCTGAACATAATTTCATTGAGTATATAATATTGCATTTGTGGACAGCCCATAACTTCTGTAGTTTGAGAGCATTTAGGTTGTTTATAGTTCTTTTCTATTATAAACAATGTCATGATGGATACCTTCTGCATAAAATTTTTTCATTTGGATTACTTTTAAAGAAATTGTCAGGAATAAAATAACTGGGTAGAAACATGTAAACATTTTAAAGGTTCTTAATACATAATCCCAAAACCAACACCCCTGGTTGAAGGGCTAACGGTCAGCTGTTTCTTACCCACTGGTATCAGTTCTAATTGATCAGCTTCTATAAACAGAATTTTAAAAACCATTTTGTGCATTTTTCTCTACCAAGTATAAAATTTAATTTTTGAAATTTCCAAGAGCTGGTTTTCTAACAGTTAAAAAAATAAGAAGCCAACTCCCTCCTATTTAAAGTGGCAGAATTATGTAAGTTTATTTTTTGGTATGAAGATTCTGTTCATTTTTCTAAGCCAGATTTCATGTGGAATACTTTTTCTGAGATAAACATTCAAATATAGATTGAGAGAATGAGACTTCTTCATCAATGAGACTTGTAACTAAATTTAGAGTTACATCTTCAAGATGCTGTTGTCACCTAAAATTTATTTATTCATTTGTTTCTTCATTCTGCCTGTAACCTCTTGTTTAAATGTCTTTGATCAAAATATTATCTACTCTTGGTGAAAATTAAATGGCAAGTATTTTTGAATTTACCTATTCAGGTCTTTATCAGTTAGGAATACAATCAGCAACAGGTATTAGAAAATATTCTAGTCACTTAAGCAAAATGTAAGCTTGTTTTCTCGTATGAGAAGCAGCACCAGAAGTCAACCCCCCAGGGCAGGTGTTCATGCTCAGGGATGCCTCAAGGTCCCCTGCATCTTTGTCCTTCATTCCATTGGGGCCTTTGCTCAGCCTGGCTTATGAATGGAAGATGCCTATTGCTCTTTCTGCACTCCAGGAGGAAGGGGTGGGGGAGGGAGGAGGAGTGTGTGGGCAAAAGGCTTGCTAGACTTTTACTTTTGGGGGTTAGGGTTAGAGTTAAGTTAGGGGTTCTAAAGAATCTTTTTTGTGTTTCAATTTGCTCTTACACATAGTTATTATTTTGTCATTTTTGTTTGAGGGTTTTTAAATACTTAACCATCTGCTCAGTTTTTATATACATACCATAAACAGTTTATTGACTAGAAAGTTGATCCCATTTTTTTTTTAGGGCATGGTGATCAGTATAACTTTATTTGTTTCATTAATTTCAGCCTTCGGTTTTTCCTGTCATACCGAGTTTGTGGGCTGAGTCTGTGTGGTGCTCAGACTGCCTTCCTCCCTTCCTCCTGCTCTTGGCAGAAACATCCACTTCTCAGCTTATGTCTTCCCTGCAGATCTTAGATGTGGGATTCCCAGCACTCATTCTTCCCTTTTCTGCTTTGTTATTTTTTACACACTTTGCAGCATGTCAGAAATATTTCTACTTATTTTTGTGTGTCTTTCTCCTAGACTAGACCTTCAAGAAGGCAGAGAATTTTGTCACTTTCATTCAGAGCAATGCCTGGTGCAGAGTAGACATGCAATAAATATTTGTCTAATAACTGATTCTTTTCAGTTGATTTCTCCTTTTATGTCTTGATTTTGTCTTGATTTCATTTATTGCTACCTGACATAAAATTTTATTACAAATATTTCTTTTATCATGATACCTCACTTGATATTTTTCTGTTACTGATGACATCCAATAATATTGCTTATTATGTTTTGTTTTAGATACAGTTTTGTTAAATTTTGCCTTTAAAATTTTCTTTTATCTTCTATTGGTTTATACATCTTAAAATCAACTTGTTCGATTTTGTTTTATCACAAACTGAGGTTCTTTCAATAAGTTGGAAGTAAATTGCTTTTATTTTCAGACTTATGTTCCTAAATTGTTGTTGTAGTTTTTAATTTGAGAACCTGTATGTTGTTTTTAAGGATATGAATCTTTAAGAATTATAATCGGATCCTTCTGCCATTGACCATGGTTTGTTTTCTTCATATGATTTGGAGTGTGATCTCTGGACTACACCATTTCTCATGACCTGTTTATATATTGCATCCACATTCTTAGTCCTGTTTTTGCTATTCCGGGGACCTCACAATGCAGTGTGTTTTGGTTCACCCTTTCTGCTACAGTACATGCTGCTTTTATGTAAGCACTCTCACCGCGCTCTGCATCCTAGCTTTATCCAGTTTTACTTTCAAGATTCAGCTCAACTTTTCGTGTGAAGCCTTCCCTAACTCTAGTAAGTCTTAGGCTTTTGTCCTGTGTATTCTTACTGCACGATGTGTATATTTCTAGTCATTTTCTTCTTAAAATTCATCGTGCTTTCCACAGTCCCTGACGCGCACACACTGTGTGCTCAGAAAATGTTGCTATGTTTTTTTTTCTTCTCTTCTTCATCAATACTATTTTTATAGTTTACAAGGCAGTTGCACTTTTTTGTTCTCTGTATCCCAGACCCAGTTTTCTTTGGTGTGATGTCAATAAATTACTTAATTCTTATGAGTTTTTTGTTTTTTTAAGTGCACGGAGGCCTGATTTGTTCAACATGCACTTAGAAAGATGAATAATATTTCTTCCTCTTCCTTGTTGTCATGATTCTTGTTCTTGATATTTTCTATCCTATCCCCACTCTTTTTCTACTCAGTGTAACTGTTTATTTTAAAACAGGTGCTAGTTACTTGCACAGGTTTTATTAGTACTTTACCATATTGGAATATCTCATATCACAATACCTCTCTGTCTTTTCCTTTCATTCTCTGAATCATGCCCTCCATTTCTCTCTATAGAAAGAGTCATTAGATTTCACATAATCAAATTCAGAAAAATAGAAGTTGTTGCAGAGAATATGGAGAAATGGGCTGTCTCTTGAAGAACATTGATTCTTTTCTATTTGTTCATATTTCCTCTTTGGAGTTTTTCTTTAGAATTTTTCATTTTTATCCTAGCATCTTATATTTTCATATTAACCCTAATGTCTTTCATTCACTTTATTTCTCTGATAATTTCCCCCATTCTGTTGCTCAATTTTTGTTTTACTTACTATCTTACATAACTTTTTCATTGGTCAGGGTATCATTTTTGTCTGCCATTTATTATTATTATTAACACGCTAGGCCTTAGAGACCTAGCTCTTATGTTGTGTGCTCTTAACGTTGATCCTGAATTTGCTTTGGGGAAGAAAGTTGATTGGCCTGTCCCATGGTCTTAGTGAAGGTGCTATCTCTCATTAATTTTGTAATGAAGCAAAATTAATAACAGTTCAAAAGTGCTTTTGAAAGTATAATACATCTCATTATTACTACTAGTACACTCATACTACAGGGAATATAATAACACTACAGTGGACTTCTTGCCATTGGATTTAATGAGGATGGTGGGCTATATGGAATAGACTCATTTGGCTTGCTAACTGATAAATCCTTTATCATTGTACAAATATCCAGATATGGTATGATTTAGTCCTTTTTAAAATATTCTGGCATATTTCCATGACCTTCTTACTGATCTCTCATCACTTTTAATAAAAATTTTGGAGTATATTTTATTTTCTTGCACATTACTGCTTTATAGCAAATACTTTTAAAACGTAAATCCTTCCTTTCAAAAAATCACCTGTTTTTATTTTCCCATATTCCCCTGAAGTCCATGTGTTTTTTGCATATATGTGTTTACAAAGTAGAATACAGCATGTCTATTTTTAAATAATATTATATCTTAAATTTAAGCCATGTTAACTCCTAGACAACTCAGTAAAGCAACACAAGGGGGGAAATTATCTTTTGCAAGTGATATGGTTGTCTAACTAGAAAAATTAGAATCATTAAACCATTGATGCTAATAAGAGTTCAGTAACTCTACTGGATATGAACTAAATGAACAAAAAATCAGTGGCTTTTTGCTATACTAACAGCTATATATTAGAAAAAATTATTACGTGAACGATGCTACTCAGAATAACAAACTATTATAGTGTACTTCATAAAAAATATAACAAAAGATATGCAATGACTTTGTGGATTAAGATATTTTAAAGAAGATCTAAATAAAGAGGAATTATATATGATACTGCATGGGAAACTCAGTATTAAAAAGATTTTAAAGTTCCCTAAATTTATAAATTTGATGCAAAAAAGAAAACAAAAGAACAAAACCAAGAGAGTTTGCCATGAAACCTGACAGAATGATACTAAAATTAATTGAAGAAGTAGAATCAGTGGGACAGCAGGATTTATTATAATGCTGTGACAGTTGAATTGCTGTGCTATGCCACACGGATAGAGAACAGATCATCCAAACAGAAGAGAGACCACGAAAAGAGACCCTCACATGCATGGGACTTGGTTTTGACATTGAATTACAAATCGCTATGGGAAGATCAGGCTATTCAAAAAGTAATGGTGGGACAATTTGGTAAAAATAAAGTTATATTCCTATAAAAAATTCTGGATGAATTTGAGACATGCATTGTAAAGACAGACTTTTTAAACTTTGAGAAGAAAATATAGAAAAGCATCTTTATGATTTTGGATTTTGGATTTTTTTTAACAAGATATAAAAGGCCCAAACTATGACGAGGCATGATGAATTGGACAATGTGAAAAAGTTTAAATGTATATATAAGACAATATATCTTAAACAAAGGTAAAAGATAAGCTACAGAATGAGAATCTATTCAGACACACATGTTTAATGAAGGTTTAATATCCATAGTAAATGAAGAAATGCTACAAATCAATATCAAAGGAGACAAGGACCTAGGGGAAAACATGGGGCAAAATATAGGTAGATAAGACCAATGAACAGGTTAAAATTCTCAATAGTTATCAGGGAAATGCCATTGAAAGCAACAAGATAATATTTTGCACCATCATTGGTAACAATTTAAAGGCAAAGATGTAGAGGCAAATGGTACTTTATGTTACTGTTGGATTGCAAAATTGTTGCAACCACTTTGGAGAGCATTTCCCTATTTTCTAATATTGCTGGAAGGTGCTCCAATGTAAGGCTTCAGCAGTTCCCAATTCTAGAGTCCTCTGGAGAGACTTTTACACACCTTTCCAAAGAAGAAGTGAAAGGAAAGCAAGCATTCTATCATTGCAATAACAAAAAATTGGAAATAACTTAGATGTTAATTTACAAACTCTAGTATACACACAGAATGCAAAATATGAAGAGGTTATTATAAGGGATCTATATCTTTTTTGTATCACCATGAATAAATCTGGAAGACAATTTTACGTGAAAAAACAAGTTGCCAAAGGATGTGTTGCAAATGACACCATCTGCATAGATTTCATAAACATAAAAGGAGTATTTAAGGGAAGGCTGCATAGCATGGTTAGGAGAGAGGTTTCTCTGGTGACATTTTAGCTGTGTTTGTAACATTCTATTTCCTTTTGATCTGAAACAAATTTGGTAGATATTAACATTTATTAAATCTGATGATGGGTATTAAGTACCTCAAAGTTCCTGCATGTGCAAATATGTCACAACTGAAAGTTTTCAGTCCCCAGTCAAACACAGCAGGCTGATCACATGCTGCAGTTACTTCCTTCCCCTCCCCAAGCCCTACCCCAGTGCTATTAACGGAACATCAAAAGATACAAACATACAAGGACGAGTAAGAGCAAAAGAAATAGGAGCAGATGTGACATGGCAGTGCAGTTTTGGTCATTGGAGAGATGAATGTATTGTCACTAAGGGGTTCTAGAAAATGCTGACCTGGAATTGGAGGCCAAGTAGCTGGGAAGATTGGACCGAGAGGTGGGACTGGTTATGGGTAGATAGTTGGGTCCTTCTCCGATCAGTGTAATCATAAAGGCTTTGGACACGGGGAGGAATTATTTGAAACAGTTTTGCTAAGATTGGTTCCCAAAGTGCTGAAAGCCAGGCAGGAAGTAGAACCATTCTTCTCTAGAAAAATGGAGTGTATTCTAAAAATGACTAACGAATACTGGCAGTTTGGGTCTCCCAGTACAGAGGGGGGACCCTCCGCCTGATTTAAGCAGGAAAGAAGTTCACGGAGCCCTAACCAGTTTGGCTCAGTGGATAGAGCGTCGGCCTGTGGACTGAAAGGTCCCAGGTTCGATTCCGGTCAAGGACATGTACCTTGGTTTCCGTCACATCCCCAGTTGGGGTTGTGCAGGAGACAGCTGATCGATGTTTCTCTCTCATCGATGTTTCTAACTCTCTATCCCAGTCCCTTCCTCTCTGTGAATAATCAATAACATATATTTTTTTTAAAAAGAAGTTCATGGAAATAATATTTAGTGACTTGCAGAATCACTGGGAAGGCAGTAGAACTAGGTTTGGAAAATGGGCAAGAGCAAGGGATGCCAAGTGGCCAAGACAATACTCTAATTCAGCGGTCGCCAACCTTTCGGACCTCACGGACCACTGCGGACCATAGGTTGGCGACTGCTGCTCTAATTACCCAAGAAAGATGCTGTGGTGTGTCCCTGAGCACTGGGTGCCTTTGTATTGCCACCACCAGCACTGTAACAAGGTGCCACTGCACACCGGAACCACCCCTGCTGCCACCCACTTCCATGTAAATGGACCTGCTGCCTACCTCTCTGCAGACACGATTTTTCAGTTCTGAGTCCAGGATGTGAATATCCCTTTGGCTGAGGGGCAGGTGGTATGTCTGCGCCCGATCTCTAAGATGGCTGGTTAGGTGACAATGTGGCCGGCACCTTTAGCTTCTATATTGAAGACAGACTCTATATGGAGCAAGGAATTTCCCTCGACATAGGGAAGAGAGTCAGAGACTGACTACACAGATGCCAGGCAGTCATAATGATGTGTTTCCCTATGTCCAGCTTTCCTAAGTAAACCAACTGGTTTCCTAGGCAGCGCCTACAGGAGTGTCTACTTAACAGTCAACAAGCCCTGCCCCCAGACAGATAGTAAATATAAAGGCATAGTCACTGATAGCAGACATATAAGCAAAAGCCTTCCATGGAAAAAAGACGGTGATCACCACTAACAGAAGAAAAGTTAATTGGAGTAATAGAGACAGTTGAATATGAAAAGAAAACTTTATTGCAAAAATATTGCAGTCATGAAAAAAGAATAGAATTTCTCAAATGGAAGAAACAGAAACCCTCGAACAACGGAGTCCCACCCGCCCCTCATTGTCTACTTCCCCATGTAATCTTTGTCCTACTCTACATAGCAGCTGGCTTATGGTGGCTGTAGAGCAGATTTCTGTGGATGACCTGCTGCTCTCCCATACTGCCGGCAGTATTGGAATAAACGTTCATATATGATTAAAAAATCAAACACCCCAAACAGAAACAATCAGGGCACAAATTTCTTCAAAATTGGGTCCTAGAATCAATATGAAAAATTAAATAGTCTAGTTGGAAAATGAAGGTTAAAAAATTCTCTTAAGTACCTAAAGGAAAAAGAAATGGAGGGAGGGAGAGAAAAGATAAGGAACTATTCAGGAGGTTCAGTATCCAATAACGAGAACATTTATAAAATGAAAGAAATTAAGGAAAGGAAATTATTTTTAAAAAAGAAAGAAAATTGCACTTAACTGAAAGAGGTATATTTTTATATTGAAAAGACCCTCTGGATGTCCAGTACAAGGACTATAAAAAGAGACACAAAGGCCACTCCAGTATCAAAGATCCTGAAAATTTCCTGAAAAAGAACATGTAATGTGTAAGAGAGCAGGATCACAATATCATTGTTTCAATTCTAACAGCGGAAGCTAGAAAATAATGAAATAACACCTAAAGTACTCTGAGTGTAAATACAGAGTTCTATGCCTAGCCAAACCATGCGTCAGTTTAAGGCTAGCCATGCCAAGTCTCAAAGCTTTTGCCACTGATGGTCCATCATAATGAGGAATTGAAGTAAGAAGGAAGATATGAGATCAGGCAAGCCTGGGTCCATCCAGGATAGGGGACGGGCAGGATGAGGCTGATGGGATATTTCCAGATGCCTGTGCTGCAGACCTGAGGTCAGCCGGGCTGGACGGAGGTCAGCCGTGACGATGGAGAGCTCTAGGAGAGGAGTCTGCAGGAGGGAGAAATGGAGTTCATAGGGCACCTGTTGCTTCTGACCAGGTAGGAAAAAGTAATGAGAAAGAGTTTTGTTTTCTTCCTTCTCTCGTTGAGATTACGAAGAATTAAAGGTAGATACCTAGAAAGTAACCACATGGGGTGGGGGAGGGGAATGAAACAGTTAACTCCAGGAAAAATAAAGTAAGCAACTGGGCAAATATAAATATAGCCATAGTAACACAAATCCTGATTCTACATTCACATGTTTAACATATATGTACACATGCACACACATCTGTAGTACATGTGTACATAGATGGGCAAGGGAATGGGGGTGCTCACTGGAAGCATAGGTATTTCTCATCTTTCAAGCAGAATTTCAACAGAGCATAAGATTGACAAGTCAAGAAACAGCACGTGAGCATGTTATTTAGGAAATGGAAATACTGGAGGAAACGGTGCTGTGAATGCAAAGCAAAGCGGTTGCTCCTGGGAGTGGAGAAGACGAGTAACGCCTGCTGTTTGCTTGTAGTTTGAGTGTTTTTCCCTCTCTGCCTGTAGTGCTGTTTGCCTTTTACTAGAGTGCGCATTACTTGATGGAAACACACATGATAAACTAAATAAATAGCATGGGAGTGAGTATCTCTGGACCATAGGTTTCCCTCGTACAGATTGTAAAAGCACTTCCCAGTGCTTGTTGTACTACCTGTTTCCTATTCAGAAGTAGTTGAATTTATCCTTTATCCCAGGGGTGGGCAAACTTTGTGACTCGAGGGCCACAATGGGTTCTTAAACTGGACTGGAGGGCCGGAACAAAAGCATGGATGGAGTGTTTGTGTGAACTAATATAAATTCAAAGTAAACATCATTACATAAAAGGGTACGGTCTT
This sequence comes from Myotis daubentonii, assembly GCF_963259705.1. NCBI lineage: Eukaryota > Metazoa > Chordata > Mammalia > Chiroptera > Vespertilionidae > Myotis > Myotis daubentonii. The sequence continues at coordinate 24,578,361 of NC_081840.1, read as the reverse complement.
TTATTTCAATAGTTTTATTCATTTCAAACGGGGCCGTATCTGGCCCGTGGGCAGTAGTTTGCCCACGGCTGCTTTAGCCTCTGCTAAGGACTAAGTGCCCTAAAGCTAAGTAGAGGCAGTCCCTGGCCTGAACGCTTGTGTGGTTGGGGGGCCAGGGGCGGTGAGGGCCGGGGCAGTGGAGCAATAAGAAAACTTTGCAAAATCAAGATGTTCTGTATAAATGTCTTTTGGGGACTGAGGATGTGGGGGGAGTGTAGGCGACGTTAAGAGAAAGAGTGGATGCTAATAGTTTACAAGGAATGGGAAATGGGGCTGCTGAAGGAATGAAGGTTGTGGAGAGCTGGTGTGAGTGTGAACAGGAGTCCTGGGTTCAGCAGCGCACATCCCTTTTGCTCTGGACAGCGGAATACTTCCAACTGTGGCGAGCTTACAGAGCCCAACAAACGGAATACTTTCTGGTTTACCTTCTCCCCAACCCCCCCCCCCCCCCCCCCCCATGCCCAGAAAGGGTTCTGCCCATTTCCATTGCTTCTAGCAATGCAAGTATGCCTGTTTTTACTGTAGCACTATTAAGGGTGAGTACAGGCATTCCTAGAATTTTTCCTAGCAGGTATATAATGATGCAGTGGTTTTTTTAAAAAATTTTTAATAGCATCTTTATTTGTGATAGTAAAGGTGTGGAAGCAATTTACATATCAATGAGTCTTCTTTATTAAGAAGTATAATTCATCCATACTAAAGAATATTTTGCCAGCCTTAAAAATAATGTCATTGATAACTTTTAATAACCTAGAAAAATATTCATCCTAAAATGTTTAGAGGGAAAAACAGGATTCAGAATTGTGTATTCAGTATGATTCAAGGAAAGGCACCAAAATGTTAATAGGAGTTTTCTTTTTTCTTTTTTTTTTCAGGGGAAAACATGCATGCATTTATTTTTTTTAATTGTTTTATTGCTTGAAGTATTGCAAAGAGTATTATATATGTCTCCTTTTTTTTCTCCCCTTGACCCTCCCCTAGCCTCCCATGCCCCCCAGTGTCTTATGTCCATTGGTTATGCTCATATGCATGCATACAAGCCCTTCGGTTGATTTTTTACCCCCCATCCCTCCCACCTCCCAACCCTCCTCAGCCTTCCCACTGTAGTTTGACAGTCTGTTCGATGTTGTTCTGCCTCTGTATCTATTTTTGCTCATCAGTTTATAATGGTCTTAATTATCCATAAATGAGTGAGATCATGTGGTATTTTTCTTTCATTGACTGGCTTATTTCACTTAGCATAATGCTCTCCAGTTCCATCCATGCTGTTGCAAATGGTAAGAGTTCCTTCTTTTTTACAGCAGCATAGTATTCCATCGTGTAGATGTACCACAGTTTTCTAATCCATTCATCTGCTTATGGGCACTTAGGCTGTTTCCAGATCTTAGCTATGGTGAATTCTGCTGCTATGAACATAGGGGTGCATATATCCTTTCTGATTGGTGTTTCTGGTTTCCTGGGATATATTCCTAGAAGTGGGATCACTGGGTCAAATGGGAGTTCCATTTTTAACTTTTTGAGGAAACTCCATACTGTCTTCCATAGTGGCGATGCAGTGGTTTTGATCTGTGTCTTTGTTGCTAATTATACCCATGATTGTTATAACACCAGTTAGGCTTTTTCTTGTGCTTGTGTTGAAATTCTTATTTCTCATTCCAACATAGTCTTTCTTTTAAACCTGTTTTAACTGCAGTTTTGTAAAAAACAAACCACTTCAAAATCATTTACTTTGTCAGAAACTTCAAACCAACAGTCCTCTTTTTTTTTTTTAATTGCCAGCTCGCCTGATATTAGAAGGTAATGTTACATAATGAAATCATAATTTCTTTAAAAGTAGAGAACCCCTATTATGATTTTTAATAAGTCACCCGTGGTCCTCTCAAGAAATGCTGTAAAAAAGGTAACATGGCAGGGATGGGGTGGGAAGTGGACAGCTTCCTGGAACAGGCTATGTACCTGAGTGCAGTCTTGAAGAAGGAGGAGTTAGGAACAGGATAGGTAGGAATAAGGCAGGACAAGGAGGGAAGGGAGCTGCATGAAGTGTGCTCCAGCAGAAGTTGCCACTTGGTTTCTCCTGAAGGCAGGTGAGTGCAGCCAACGTGCATGAAGTAATTGCTGCTGGTTCCATTTGCCTTTGACTGGAGCTGGAGGTTCAGAGTATAAAGGGACTTGGCTCATAATCAGGGAGACCTGTCATGCCTTTGGGAAATTCTTTTATCCTGAAAGCGGAGGGAATTTATTGTGGAGTTTTAAGCACTAGAGTGTATGTGTTGTGCTTGCCTGCATGCACTTTATAAGCACCCTGATGAAGAGGCAAAGTGATTGGATTTTAGAGTGAGTGCTCTGCAAACACACAGGACTACACTGTAAGATCCAACTTACCATTCCAGTTAGGGGAGTATTCCACTTCGTCACAAAAGTGAAAAGGGTGGCCATGGAACAGAAGAATAACTTCCTGTCACTCGGTTTTATCTTTAAACACTTGGTTGGTTTGCATTATTTAACTTTTTTTCTAGTTTGCAAATGAAAGTTTACATGATAACATTTATAAGTTTTTGAGTAAAATCTCATTTAGATATCAGGCATTTTTAAGTTTGGGAGAATAGATAATTTTATATAGAAAATAATTTTATTTGAAGTTTACATATAATGCGTATGTATATTCGTATATGTACATACTTAGTAAGAAACACTGTGCATTGAATTCATTATTTTCATTTGCTGGTCTTAATTTGTGTTGACAAGTGGCAAGAAACATTTATATAGGCCTCCTATTTTCAGAACCAGGATATATATAAAAAGATTCAAAATGTATCAGTGGTGAAATGTTCCATCAAGTAATTGGCTTCAGCTTGGCATGGGGAGGTGCTCTGCCTCCTCTGAGCTTAGTAGATACTTTCATTCTTCCTCACCTCTGCCTCCCTTCAGAGGTGAGCTGTCCTGTGCCCCGCTCCCTTCTCTCCTCTGTTCTTATTCAGTGCCTGGGTGTGTGTGTGTGTGTGTCCAACCCACACACAGTGTCTGGGAGAATTCACAAGTTAATGCGGATTGGGCTGTCCTAACAGAAAGATATATTTTTCACTTTTTCTGCACTATTTCAGGTGTTGTTTTTTTTAAACTAGAAGGAAGCATATAATTCACTTATTTAAAAAACTTTGAAAAAGGAGGCAGCAATTGGGAAGACTTGTAAAAGATAAAAATGATTTTAACTGCCATTAATTTGATGGCAATACTTTAAAATTGTGGTTCCTGTTGCCTCTGCCATCTATGGCATGCTAATCGCCCCTCCTTCCATTTTTCTGTAAATGTGTTCACTTACTTTGCTAGGATTTTAAAGAATTGGTGAGAGAGAGAGAGAGAGAGAGAGAGAGAGACATTGGTCTGTTGTTACTTATTTATGCATTCATTGGTTGCTTCTTATATGTGCCCTGACTGGAGATCGAACCTGCAACCTTGGTGTATTGGGGCGACACTCTAACCAACTGAGCTACCTGGCCAGGGCCTAATAGGTAGCTCAGTTGTCATTGGTTTACTTTCAGTTATTTCACGGTGATGGTGCCTTATCCAGTTCCGATTCATGTCATGTTGTTCTTTAAAGAGATTTGTGGGTTGTTGTTTTTCTGGCTATTTTTCATGCTCTTCGATGATGAGTGGATAGAGGAAGGAAGGTCAAACTGTGCTATTTTTCATTCACTGCTATTGTGAAGGCTCTGTATGAGAGAAAAGTGAAGCTGAAATCTATATTAAATTTTTGTTATGTGGACTTTTTTTGGACATATCTCTCTCACTAATATTTATGAGATAATCATAATTACATTTTAGATCACAATATAAACTCTATTAATATAACAGCTCAGTTCTAATTCATCTTAGAGACCATGTGACTTTTGTTTCTCCTGATTCCATTTCAAGGACACTGAACTTAGGTGCTTTGAGATAAGGATTGGACAGATCTCTGTCCTCAAGAACCTAATCTCTAAATGAGGAGAAAAGGCCTATGTGTGTAGAGTGGAAAACAGAATTTCAGAAAGTAGTAGCAGAAGAGGCATTTTTAGGAGGGAGAATGCTCTGGTGAGAAGAATGTGATGGCTCAGACCCCAAAAGAGTGCAGCAAGGTGTTCCTGTGCAGACTGCAGTGAACAGTCCCTCCCCCCAGACCGTGGAGGACAGTACCTCCCCCTGGACTCCAGTGGACAGTACCTCCCCCCAGATTGCAGTGGACAGTACCTCCCCTCAGACCCTGGTGGACAGTCCCTCCCCTCAGATCGTGAAGGACAGTACCTCCCCCCAGATTGTGGAGGACAGTAGCTCCTGCAGATGGCCGTGGGGTAAGTGAGGTAGTGTACAGTAACAGGTGCATAATGAAAGCTCCAACTGCAGTTACAACGGATGGCAGCAGAGTGCAGAAAAAACATACTCTGCAAAAACAGCAGGTGTGGCAGACAGGATAGGAGCCAGGAAAGGCGAAGTCTGGCTTCAAATGTGGGCTCTGCTCCTCGCTGGTCAACTTTGGTGGACTTACATTTTCTGACCCTGAGTTCACATGTGGAAAATGAAGGGTAAAGACAAGGCCTTTTTTCTAATGACTCACAGTTTTAACTTCTGAATGTGAGGTCAGAGAGGGAAGGTCCACAGTGTGTCTCGGGCAGACCTAGTTCCTGCTGTCCCAGGAAGAAGGAAGCACTTTGGGGTCAGGAGCCAAGTGGTCCTGAATTCCAGGCTTGAATCACAACAAGAGATTGCAGCGGAGGAGCCACCGAAGTTCCTGCAAGAAAAGTAACAAGGCCACGTAAGGAGGTTAATTATCAATATTTCCCCCCGCTGGGTGTATTTCTGCAGATACAGAGATTCATGTCTGGGTTGTTCTCAGAAGTGGTACTCGGGCTCCTTTTATAATGTATTTTCAAAGTGGTTGTTGTGCCATGAATTCTCTGCCAGCCCGGTATTTACCAAGAGAGCGCACTCGGGAGTGAGTACTTGTGTCAGAAATGGGCTACCAGCCTTGCTGAAAAGGGAGATATTCACCTCATAGGTGCTTGTGAGGACTGAAGGGGTGAACAGGTGGCAGAGAGTGACATGGATGACAGGTGCTGCTCTCTCAGAGCCATCTAGGGGGAGAGTGTATACCCAGAAGTAAGAGTACAATGAAGCAGACAAGCTGTCTGTATTTAATGCAGTCTGTATGGAAGGAAATGATAAGACAGGGTGGAATGATTTTATGTGGTAGTTTTTTTTCTTTTAAGCTCTTGGTCCTTGGATGATATTTTAAAATCTGCTCCTACTGTTGATACTAATCATGATTAATAATGATTTGGATATTAGAGCTATGCTTAGAAGGCACTTTATGTTCACCCATTTTTCTTACTGACATTATGTTCTGCTCTCTTCCGAAGCTAAATTCAAATGTGCTTTTCAAGGGCCCTTAAGTTCTTTCTGGACTATACATATTCAAATGGGAGCGCCAGGACATTTTGAATGAGCTGGTTTGGGACATTCTGTCTTACTGCACTTCTGGTTTCCCACATCCTGGCCTTCTTTTCCCGGTTAGAGGATAGGGACTGAGCGGAACTGTCCCTCTTGTCTCCTCCTGATAGTGACCGCCTTAGAGCGGGCACCAACCAGTGCTCAAATAGCCCACCTCATGGCCTCCAGGTGGCTGGCTTAGTGATGCAGATTCTCGGCCCAGCTCATCATATGTGAACCCCAGGCAGCTTCGTGGCTGACCGAATTTCAATCTGACTTAACCAGTTCAGGCATCCTTTCTCTCTGGACCTCAGAGGAAACAGGCAATACCACTAGACACTTCCTCTCCAGGTCAGATACAGTTTTCGTTCCTTCCACCTCAGAGCACTTTATAATGCTTTCCAGGGTGTTGGCTTAGAAGTCCAAATGGTGACATTCTTTGCGCTTAGCCCGAATCTCTGCAGCAGGAGGATTGTGGGACAAAAGGTGAGATGTCCATGTACGTTGGATAGTAGATGTGCCCCAGGAAAGGGGACCAAGGGGTGATGGCTCAGTCTCTGCTTTGTTTAGGCAGCCTCCCTGGTTGCCAGGTCCTTGCAGCCTAATGAGATGAGGGACTCGTGGGTATGAGGGGACTTTTATGTCATACTAGAGGCCTGGTGCATGAAATTCATGCACTGGGGGTGGGAATGGGGCGAGCGAGGAGGTCCCCTCAGCCCTGCCTGTGCCCTCTCGCAGTCCAGGACCCCTTGCTCCTTACTGCCCGCCTGCTTCCTCCTTACCACTGGGCTTGCTGCTCCTTAGCACTGCCGTGGAGGCGAAAGAGGCTCCTGCCACCACTGCTGTGCTCGCCAGCCATGAGCCTGGCTTCTGGCTTAGCTGTGCTCTCCCTGTGGGAGCGCACTGACCACCAGGGGGCAGCTTTTGCATTGAGCGTCTGCCCCCCTGGTGGTCAGTGCGCATCATAGCGACTGGTCATTCTGGTCGTTCCTCCATAACGGTTGTTTAGGCTTTTATTATATAGATTAAGTATAAAGAAAGCATTTGTAAATGAAGTACAAGCAATGGTGTTAATCATCTATGAAGTAGTTATTTAAATCATGTGAATATTGTTAATTTTATAATCTTTAGTACTCTATACTTAATGTAGCCCTCTTTGATTCCATTTTAATCAGGGGAGTAAGCGCAAGATTATCTCATTGGAAGGACCTGCCATCTGTTGAATTTTGACTTGTTCAGTAGTTTGAATGGTTGGAGTTTAACATAGTGCAGTATTTTACAATTAGTATTCAAATGTTTGTTCATTGCACCACATTCCCAGATCTTATTTTATTGTCTTTTTTTTAAGCAACAGAAGGATGGGTTTATTTTTTTCTCCTAATTCTTTTCTTCTGATTATAAAAGTTACACTTGCTCATTTTAGAAAATAAATATAGAGAAATATAAAAAAAAATAGTCATAGCCCAGTTATCTAAAAACAAGCAATATAATCCTTTAGTGAACTTTCTTTGGCTTATTTATAATATCTATATATAACTTTTACAAAATATTGCTAAATTTATGTGGATACAAATTTGTTTGATCATGAATTGTTCTAAAACTAGGCTCGTTTGTCTCCAATATGTTCAATAGGATGCACGGTGTAGAAATATTCTCTCCTTTTTTTTTTTTTTTTTTGTTCATGATCAAATCAGTTTAAAAAAATCTCTTAGTTTAAAAAAATTAGTGTTGCCTTGGACGGTGTGGCTCTATTGGTTGAAGCCTCTTCCCGTACACCAAAAGTCTTGGGTCTGATTCCTGGTCAGGGCACACACCCAGGTTGCCGGTTCGATCCCCAGTCGGGGCATGTATGAGAGGCAACCGATCAATGTTTCTCTCTGACATTGATGTCTGTCTGTCTCTCTCCTCGCCCTTCCTCTTCCCTCTCCCCCCACCCACCCTTTTCCTCTCTAATTTCAGTTAAAACAACAACAACAACAACAACATATCCTCAGATGAGGATTTTTTAAAAGTCCCAAAAAGTTAGTGTTGGTTTGTTTTTTAACTGGAGCGGTATTATCATGTGGGAGGTGATATATAGTGTGCCTCTGCCATATTTAATCATAGCACCCTTTTCCTGTGAATTAGTAACTTGAAGAATTGGTAGCACAGTTGGAAAAAAGTTGATAAGCATTTCTCCTGTATATGAGATACTGATTGGTTGTCCACACTGGTGTCCACTTCTCACATTCCCTTTTCCCCAGATTATACTTGGTAATACATTGTTTAGTAACAGATCATATTTGATAATCAACTGTTCAGTAGTAGGTCACAGTTTACAGTATTGATAAATAAGTTTTTAATATATTTTAAATGACTACTAATGTATAAATGAGTACATGAGAATACCGATTGGCTTTATTGATCTAGTCTGGTCTCTGATATTCCAGGGTCAGGCATGGACACTCTCAAAACGCCCCTGTGAGAGGATGAGCTCTGATTTTTTTTCCTTGATAAAGTATTAGTTTACTGCATCTCAAATACATACTTATTATTTTTTCTATAATCTGATTCACTGTTACTTTTCTACTTTCTGCCTTTTACTCTACTTTCAACTTTTATCTTCCTACTTTAAGCTTCTCAAACCTAGCTCTTTGGCAATAAATATACTTGCTTATTTAAGTATAAGAGATACATTTATTTGTATTCTTTATTTTGCCAGCTGTTGAATCATTTTGCTACTTATCAGTAATTCCATCATATAACTTCTTCTATACCTTCTTTTTCTATTACCCCCCTTGCCCTCAAGCTTTCTGCCAATTTTTCCTATTTTCCATCACCCTTGGCTATACAAAGTACCTTCAAGCCTTAGTAGGCCTTTGAAATGTAACTTTATTTACTGAACTTTTTTAGCTAGCGGGGTAGGTGGGAGACAAGTGTTATTCTCTTTTTGGTTCTTACTTGGCCAAACAGGCATATTTTAAATTGTTGTTTTTTTATCTCTAAATCTAAATGTATCTTAATCCTGTTATATATGTTTTGTATCCATAACTTCTTTACCCACTTGGTTAAGTTCAGGGCAAGTTATTTGACTCGGCTTTCAAATCAGTGTTGTCTTTTTAGATAGTGAGCATTTGGAGAGCAGGAACTAGATTTATCAACTCCGTTTTTCCCAACTAGATTTATCAACTCCTGCTTTTTGTGGAAGGGGGAAATTCCAGTCTAAAAAGTTATGTGCTGCTTTGTAAAGCTTAAATTACCCATGACATTGCACTGAGGTGTTCATATGTATTTCAGGCTAACTTGAGAGAGTGAGATATCCCTGTATATGAGATATTACTTTTATGTAAGGTGAGTGAAATTCAGGAAAGCCAAAAAGGGATATAAAGAAAATAGTTTTGCCTTATTTGGTTATCTTAGCTAATCTAATGTTCAAACACTGTGAAGTTAAATTTCGGTTTTAAAATAAAGTTTTCTGTTGTATTCTAAAGTAAGAATACTTGGATATTCTAAATCTATGTATTCAACATCATAAACTATTTAGGCTGATGTTTTCGTAAAGACTCTAAGATTGTATAGCTTTGAATTATTGGAGCATTTTGATAGTTATCATTAAACCCCCCAAACAGTGAGAGTTGGCCCTGTATTTGAGGTTCTGCCAGTTAAGGAATCTAACAAAACATCATGTGAAATGTGGAAGTATTTCATGAGGAATGTCACATCTTTTTGGTGAATATACCACATTGTATTACAAATTATTTCAGGAAAGAAACTGTAGTTGTTGTTTTTATGTTTTGTTTTGTTTCTCCTTCCCACATCTTATATAACCTTTAAACTATTCTTTATACCCTTGGCACAAGGAAAGTTTCCCATGTTGTTCTCTTCATTTGGTTCCTTGAATTATTTATTGTTCTCATTTCCTTAACCATCTATTCATTTCTGGGGGGAAAATGATTTTTTCACATTTTCCTTGTTAGTTAATAAATTGTAGAAAATAGATAAATACGGAAGATATCAAATGAGCATTCGCATATATTTTATCTGGAGTTTGGGGGAGAAGATCACGAGTAGAGATTTGGAGGTAACTGCACAGACACGATATTGAAAGCTGACAATGTAACAGTGCCAGCCAGTACTGGCTGCCATGTAGATACCTTCCCAGGCAGTTTCATTATTCTGTTTTTATTAAGTTGCACAGACAGCTGTGATGCAACCAAGTGAACACCTGCTTTCCAGAGAAACATGTTGACTCGGTGCTCCTAGGCCTGCTGTCACATCCTACAGTGCTCAGAGCTCACGTGCATCCTAACACTATACCCTTTACAGCCCCTGCAGACACACAGAGAATGGGAAGGGAATAAGCGAAGGGGACCACCAGCTCCTACATGGAGCCTCCCAGCGATACTGAGGAGTGAGCAAAAAGCAGGAGCAAGAGAAAACGAAGAGCATGGTTGTCCTGGGAGGCTAGAGAAGAGTGTCAGGAAGGAGGGAGGCGGCAAAGGTGTGAAAGTCTCTAAGAGTCAGAAGGACAGGATTGTTGTGCACCTGGAGTTTTCCTTGAAGGGGAGGGACTGCCTTCTCAAACATCCCTAGGACCAGGTGTACGGTCGATGGTCAGAAGAGAATGCGGGAAGGCTGGGGATGATTTAGGAGAGGAGAAAGCACTTCTTCCGAAAGAAGGGCATTGTCAGAAAGGGGCGGTGGTTATGTTGTGATAGACTTGGAGTGATGAAAGGACTTTCAGCTAGTAGAATTTGAGTGGATAGTCTCATTTTCTGATACAGTTTCCAACAGCTCACTGAACTAAAAGTGGGATTGGTACTCTAACTCGGTACCATGGGATTGGTATTTCATGGACTCAAATAGTACCTAGAGCTGTAAAATTAAACACGTAACAGGAAATTTTTAACATAGCCTGCTCTTTCAACAGATGGAGGCGACATGCTATAAATTAGCATTGCCCTTCTGTTTAATTCTGTTGCTTTTTGCCACATTTAGTGATGCTTAGGCAGGTTTGCTGATAGTCAAGATAATTACTAATAATTGTCAGCATATGCTTCCTATTTCCATCACCCTAAGAAATAGGTTTTAGGTGTTATTGATTTGCCACCATACAGGCATACCTCATTTTATTGCACTTGGCTTTACTGTGCTTCACAGATATTGTGCTTTTTATAAATTAAAGGCAAGACCCACCCCCAGCAAAAATATTACAGCTGGCTTTATTGCGATACTCACTTTGTTGCAGTGGTCTGGGATGAACCTGTAGTATTCTGAGGTATGCCTGTATTACACATAGATACTGTATTTTTTAGTAGTAGTTTAATAAATCCACAGCATATATATTTCTACATATGCTAGTCAGTATCCAAAATTTATATTGCACCAAAATGAGTTTGATGTTATAAATAAGGGTGAGGAAAGGGAGGAAGGGAAAGAGATAAAGTAGGAAAGAAAGAAAAAAATTGTCATTTAACTTAGTTGTCTGTCTTGAACCTCCTTAGTTTTGACAAGTCATTAAACTGTGGGCACTCTCCCCCCTCCTCCCATGTGCCCATCTATATTTTGAAATTAAAAAAAAAATTGAGTTGTTGTTATAATAAAGATGTAATAGGAGGCTTGGCATTTCTTTTAAATTGTGAAGAAATTTTTATGTTTAAAATAAGATTTTAAAAAATCC